>NC_039273.1:1477552-1639956 GCF_003368295.1 Carassius auratus
TTAAGTATTGAAAACAATTTTTTTGCAAGGAACTCTAACACTAAAAATCACTAAAACACCAGTTGATCATAAGACATTGTGCAAAATAAAGAACAGTGAAGTCAGTGAAGAGAAAAGATCCTGCAGCATCAATACTGTTACATAATCCAATGACATTTAAATTCATTTAATCAATGCATAGATGGATCCACACACACACACTGGCTTTGTGTTCTGTGCTCAATGAGCAGAAAGCCTGAATTCATTCCATCTTGTGGGAATTCCCTAATTCATGAGTTGGTTATTCTCTTGTTGTCTGTACTAGTTAGAGCGTGAAACACAGATGTCCTTCAGGGCCGCTGCATCACGAGGATGTTATCGCACAATTTGATCAGAAAGGGACAAACGACACCACTGCCTCTTCCTCAAACACGCTGTCTCAGGTGCCCTTGACTCAGTATTGATCAGAGCAGACAAAACACAGTGTCCAGCCTCACACACACCACACACCACACACACAGTCACTCCTGCATCAGTTTATCCTCATTTCCCGTGTGTTTGCAGGATGGATAATTGCATCATGATTCAGTTTGCCAGCCTTCCTTTCCATTCAATTTTCTGCTCCTGCCGTGTGTTTATAATTATACATTTACAAGTTCGAAAGACTTCAAAGAAAGTAAAACCTCTTTTGTCCATTTTGAAAACAGTAGTTGAATCCGAAGAGGCTAACAATGACAATTTAAAATCTCTATAATAGTGCAACTAAAATTATTGTCACTGTACATTTGTCTGTTGCATTTCTTGATAAGTATTTGAGTTTAGATTAGGGAATAAAGAATATATAAATTTTATCAATAATTTAAAAGACATACACTATATTAATATTAAATGGTGTATGACAGTGTGCTTACATATAAATAGCTATTATTAAAATTAAATTATAAAATAATTATATGTGAAGTAAAAGCAACAGTAATAATGAGGATTAATGATTTTTTCTTCAATTAATGTCGGCCAATTACTATGAGATGTAAAATGCATGTTATGTATTAAATAAAGTGTATTAAACACATGACTTTGAAATTGGCTAAATCAAGCATCATTACTATTGATAATGCTCAAAATATTTATTCATTTATTTATGATATTCACTAAATGGAAAGGATTTGTAAAACATGCATTTAAATATTCAATAGTAAGCTAATCATTAATTCATTATAATTAATATATCATTATAGCTTTCCTCTTACCATAAGTAATTAGGCACTAAAAAAAATGAAGAATAAAAAATCAAGCATCATACTTCAAATAAATTCATCTTAATGTTAAGTGCAAATACAAATGCTAATGCAATTTTCCTTCATTTTTGGCACCTAATTAGAGTACGATTCAAAATCATAGACATAGATCAGATATTATGACAGATAATTATAGTCTTTAAGGTTTATTTGATTTATACAAATTTTGTAGTTTTAAAAACTACATTAAAACTATTGTCTGCCTTTATTTACAGCTTTCGTGAAGCAGGATTGACACTGAATTGAGAAGAACTGATTGGCTGGATATAAGAATGCATTCATATGTATGTGTAAAACTATTAGGTTGTCTAATTCATGATGATGGCATCTTTTTTTAGAGTCCAATGCATCAGGGTTGCTGTAAAAGCACATCACACCTCTGCTGAAAGGAAAGCGTTGAAGGAGAAGACAGACAGAAGAGAAACACTGAATTGAAAATGCACTGAGATTCAAGAAAATATGACAACAGATATGTGGCATGTAAGGAGAGAAAGATGCACAGAAAATGTTTTGGGAAAGACCTAAAGTGGAAGAAAGCTGCTTATTGTATTGACACCTTGTGTAAATTCAGCTGTAGAGCTATCACTGTATTCATCTTCACATTTAAATAAAAACTGACTGCTGATTTTACAATTAATCAACCGAAACAAAACTAATAAAGAAAAGAAAATTATAAAATACTTAAATAATAATTAAGGAATGTTAATCATTTTATGAAAAAAAAATATTAAAAAATGTTAAATAATTTTTTTTATACATACACACACCTACAATAAAAAAATAAAGTGTAAAATATAAAATAAAAAATAATACATTTAAATTAAATTAAAATGTAAAAAAAATTTCATATAAACGGTAAAAAATATACATATGTAAAAATAAAATATATTACATTTAAGTATAAAATGTTAAAAAATTCTAAAATATAAAATGAAAGTAAAACAAATAAAATAACATAAAATGGGTATTACTATTGTACTTTGTCAAAAACATGACAGTACCATTGTACTTCATGTAAATGAAATAAATACTGAATAAATGATGAATATGTTACAGAATTTGTACCATCCTGAACCAAATGTGTAATATGTTTATTTAAATTACACTGCCACTGAATCTCAGTATAATTGTGAGTGTAAATGTTGTTTTTACCAGAGTAAATGGGTTGAGCAGGCCTCCTTCAGCTTAGACACATTAAGCATCAGTCCCTTAGTGAAAGCGTAATGAGGAGACCCCACTGCCCCCTTTCTTGAATCCAGCCAACCATCAGAAAAGCATTGATTCCTGGGAAGTGGCCAATGCTGAAAATGAGAAGTAGGCACTGATCCCTCTTCCTCTGCAGACGCGCCTGACACACAAGCAGCTTAACTGAGCATAGAGGAGACCAATGGAGTGTGTTTGGCATTGCTGTAGATCGCTGTTCTCCCTAATTGAGTCTTACATTGTGTCAAGGAAAAGACAGAGAGAAAGTGAAAAGCCTAGACCTAAATCTCATAGCCCTGAGGCTGGTCTAAATGGTGTTCACAGCTCGGTTTCGTTTAAGGATCAGCCTTCTCAGATGTCCCCCTAAAATGCCTAAAGAAATAAAAATAGAAACTAGAGAGTGTTTCTCACCTCCATGGTTTTGGGGTTTCTGAGTAGTTGCTTGGGTCTTTTGGCTGCTCCTCCTTCTTTTGACATACAGTATGACTATAGTGTCACCATTTATTTTTCACAGAGATTATTTGGTCTTTTAATGAGAGTTTCATTAGAAATAGAGAAGTTCATCTTGAGACCTCCAAACTTCAATGGCAGACTTGACCACAGTTTGGGACATTCGAGATCTCGTAAAGTCTTAGAGGAGACACATGAGACAAAACTGGGATTGTTTACCAAGGAGAAATATCTGAGACGCAGTAAATTAAAGCCATTATATCAAACAGTAGGGCTGCGCAACTTGGGGGAAAAATCTATAGAATTGTGATTTTTCTGATTTAAAAAATTTGATTTTGATTTCTTTCAAAGCTGTTTTGATTAAAAAAATGGTGTGATAATATATGAATGACATAATAATAATCATAATAATTATTATATTGCATAATAGTAAAATGTTTGTTTAAAATGTTTAGTTAGTAGTAATACATTTTTAAATTATTATTATAATTATTATTTTACAATAGTATTTTTTTGTTTGTTTACAATTTAGGAATAATAACAGTTTTCAGTATTAGAATTAGTATTAATATTTTTCCCCCAAAAATAATTGTTACTTTTTTCATATTTCACTGTAAAATGAAAATAAAATAGTATTGAAGAAAAATAAGAAGAACTTTTTTAAATTATTTAATTAATTTTAAAAAGTTTAAAAATTTAAATATTCATATTTGATATTTCCACAAAGCCAAATCATGTTTTCGGGTTAATTTTTCCATTAATCATGCAGTATTTCTGAGTAAAACAGAAAGTTCAATAAAAAAGGGCTTGCCTGATGTTTTCAATCAGAAGCTGATGGGCCTAGGTGACATCTTCCAAAATGTACAGTAAAGTTCTTTCAGAGGCAGAACAAGTTGCAATTATAATTTATGTAATATTTTGAAGACAAATTATTTCTGAGCTGCATGCATCAATGAACTGTTTACAACAAGACCAGGAACATAAATACAATTCATTTGATTTCAAAATCAGATGTTAAAGAGATCACATTTGGGATCGTCCTTTCCTACAGGAGGCAGAAAGACAGACAACACAGTTCTCCAGCAATCGTTCTGCTCCTCAACGAGACACAACATGCGGGAATGAGACGAGAGTAAAACACTACGATGAATGGCCTCAAACTCAATCGATCCCAGCCGGTCTGAGAGCCTGCGAGTGGTGAAAAGCCTGTCAGTAACCATCAGATACTGATCAAGCAAAAGAGGCAGATGCTGAAGGCAGCGCCGAGGGGGAAACTCACATACTCATGTATACATGGATACATAAATGCATGCATGCACGGCCACACACACACACAGGCACGCAAGTAGGACATCCTTGGAGAGAAATTAATCATAGTGTATGGCTTCTGCCTCTAAGATAGAATGAGGCCACAACATATTCTCTCACTAACACTAAATTACCCTATTGACATGCGGCTTCCAGCGGCCAACAGACATATCTTTATCCACTTGTTCACCTGTCTCTGGCCGTGCAGTATTGTGTTCAGCACAAAAGAAAGAGAAAAAAAGACACTCAGTGCTGGTCTTTGTTTAACACTGCTTTACAACACCACTCAGAGTCATGTTTGCTGATTTATAAGCCTGGGAAAACAAGGACCTATGAAAATAGCACTTACTATAGTTTTCCACACTTAAAGTTAACTTCAAAGCAAAAACACAACCCACATTTACTCCATAATGTGATGCATTTTGTGAAATAGGGAAATGATTTGGGGGAGAGAATCCACCCTACTGTGCATATCCAGCCCAAATATTGAATCATTTCTATTCATTCATCTATTTATTATAAATAACACTTGTTGAATAAATAATATAATGTAATAAATATAATAATTTGTATAATAATTATGCAAACATACATATTTATTCAGTAAATTATGATAAATAATATTTACCAGTACATACAAACACTTGTTGAACAATTATATAAATAAATATATATATATTTTTTTTTAAATAATATTAACCAGTTTATATATTAAATCATAATGTATTTCATGATTTCCAACCAATCTTTAAAAAGAAAAATGAAAATGTAAAGTCAAATTCTGTAGCTCTAAATACAGTACACATATATAAATAAATATTTTTAATATATATATATATATATATATATATATATATATATATATATATATATATAGTAAATCACAATGTATCTCATGAATTCCAACCAATTCCAACTTTAAAAAAAAAAAAAAAATACAAAAAAAAAAATTAAATGAAATTGTAATGTTAAACACACTTTTAAAAACACTTTTTTTCTGTCTAAATAATTTCCAATTGTTTGAAACTCCCTGGCATGGAAAAATCTTGGCATTTATGTACATGTAGTGCTTTAAATATGCATATGATACATAAACTATCTGAATTCTTACACTGTCATTACACCTAATGGCAAGTCAATGAAATGTCGTGGGCATCATCTGATTTACAATAAAGATTAATCGGCGGCTGACAGAAGATAACGGTGTTGTTCTCAGACGGCGAACATTAGCAGAGACCTTTCCCACCAGCTGCAGGGCATTCTGGGAGTTTTATGCTCAAATGCCAGAGTGCCTTAAACTGATGATGAGTCACACACACACACACACTCACACACACATTCAGCTAGACCTCAGAGACGGTGTAAAGCAGTGATGTTTCATCAGTCAGATTCATTAGAGCTGGAGGAAGTGCACTAGGGAGCTGATCTGAGATGGCTTGAAGACATTTTTATCACTGTTTGGACTGAATGAGCGCTCTTGACTTACAGAACATCTGTCATGCACTGATTAAGACAGGACTGGGATCTCTGGTTTATAGTCTGGATGTGGCGGTTACAGACGCTTACTAATGTGCATCAAGATGGCAGCAAAGAACAAAGCAATAACATTTGAAGAAACACTAGCTTTATTCTCTGTGTGGAGCACTGTGTGTGAGGAAACCTGGGAAAATCTGCAAACACAAAGGCCATGCTGTATTTCACAACTCAATCTTATCCTAAATGTGTGAAGCAGAAGAAGTTGAAAGCTTGAATGGAACTGAAATGACAAAGTTTGTCTGTGAAACACAAATGTACCTCTTTAGGGAAATGTAGCCCCTTCTGAATAATGCTTTTAAATGTGTTCGAAAAGAAAAAAAATGCAATTTCACAATTTTCATTTCTATTATGATAAGATTTGTGCATTTGAAAGATTTCTCTCCATCCTGTTTTTAACTCCCACGATGACATGTGACTATAAAAGACATTTTACTCTGAATATTGCATGAGCAATGAAAATATGTATGCTTTTAATGCTGTTTCTTGTGAATTTTAATCGGCGGGAACCAGCGGGGGCTAAATGTTCTTTAAGGGGGGGGGGGGGGGACGATTATTCTAAAGACCACCTTAAATGTCAAGAATAAAACAAATGCAATGCTGTTTTTGAATTAGACGACAACCAAAGTCTGACCAGCTGAAACAGAAAAGAAAAATGACTGAACAAATTTAAAGTCAAAATTATTAAGACCAAACATTATTTGGCGATTTAAAACACTGAATTTAAAGAAGAGCATTTGTATTGGAGAGTCTACAGTCATTTCTGAACTCACATGCTGCAACATGAAAATGTGTGTTATGAACACACACACATACATAAATAGAGTTACAGCGCTGACATGCTCTACTTGAGACCTAATGACCCCTGGGTAATGGCCCTCTTTGGTCTTCAGGAAATCCTCTTTCATGCATGCCTCAGCAGAGGAGGTGTGTGTGTGTGTGTGTGTGTGTGTGTGACAGGAAGAAAAACTGATTAATTGAGAAAAGCAAAAGGAAAGATAAATGAAAAGAGGTAAAAATGGAACAGAGCCAACACATAAGGGGAAATTCTCAGACTTAAATAGCTACAGTAGTTACTGTGATAACATATCCATAATATATAAAATACTACTAGCATTTTGACTAAATAAATACATGTGAAAATTAAATCCTATATTTTATATTCAATACACATTCTAAATACATAACTTTTATAAATCTTAAAAGTTTAATTAAATGTAATATATATATATATATATATATATATATATATATATACACATACACACACACACACACATTTACATTCAATATTATATATTGAATGTTTAGACATATTAAATTTATTAAAATGAATAATTTTACAAACTGTTTCTTTGATATTATGAAGCCAAATAAGACATTATAGCATCTCTTTATTTCAACCATATATAATAAATGATGCATTTGTGATATTAATGATATTAACATTTTCTTAGTTTGAAATATAAAATCCAAAGACATAATGCTAATAATATTAAACAGATAATAAGACAATGCAATGAAGTTTAATATTTGTATTTGTACTTGCTTCAACCACTTGCAAACTGTTGTAGTTTGCTTCCTAATCTAGCTGTCTAAACCTGAATATTATAAATATTGCTGGCATTTTGACAAATTGATTTTGTTCTTCTTTTGTAAATTGCTTTGGATAAAAGTGTCTGCTAGATGCATAAGCGTAAGCGTAAATGTACTTGGCGACTTTTCAAATCTCTGAGCAATAATAACAGCAGTGCTGCTGCCTTAGCAAACACCTCTAACAAGATACGGCATCTCAGGATTTCAAAAGTGTTCAGAGCTTCAGGGTTTTGCTGTTAAACACACCCGATTGCATTTGTTTATATCTTCATCCATCTTAATAACACCTACAGTGATGTCAGGCCTGAGCTTGTAACGCATCCGTCTCCAGCGGAGAGCAGAACTAAGTCTGTCCCGCGCTAGAACACATTGGTTAGACCCCCAAAACACACAAGAGAGACACCCACAGTCTAAAATACCCTCAAACCTGTACATAATATTATTTGCATGGTACTGCAAAGTACAGTTAAATATATAAAGGAATCACTGTGGTATACAGTGGTAGCAAAAAAAAGTTTGGAATAATTAAGTTTTGTTTTGTTGTTTTTGTTTTGTTGTTTTTCTCAGAAAGGCTGTATTTATTTGATCAAAAACACAGTAAACCCATAATATTGTGAAATATTATTACAATTTAAGAGAGCTGTTTCCTGTTGGAATATCTGAAAATGTAATTTATTCCTGTGATCAAAGTTCAAAATTTTCAGCATCACTCCTCAAGTCTTCAGTGTCACATGATCTTCAGAAATCATTTTAATATGATGATTTGCTGCTCAAGAAACATTAATGATTATTATCAATTTTGAAAAAAGTTGTTTAATGTTTTTATGGAAATCATGATACCTTAAAGGTTTAAATGGTAGAGTAAGTATAATATTAAAAAGGTGTAATTAATTGACATTTTATTCAGCAAGGAAACATGAAATTAATCAAAAGCAACAGTCAATTTCAATAATGAAATTTTTGTTTGCATTTCAGAAATAAATTAACATATTAACATAGAAAACAGTCATTTTAAAGTGTACAAATATTTGACAATATTACTGATTTTACTGTATTTTTAATTAAATAGTTTCAGCCTTGGTGAGTAAAAGAGGCTTCTTTCAAAAACCATTTAAACATTTTAATCATTCCAAACATTTGGCCTCCAGGGCATAAAAAAAATTCTTAGTAATATACTGTAGTTCAACAAAACAGTCTTTGTGCATTTGGAGAGCCGTTTCAAGCCGACAAGAAGTTCTGCTTTGAGTAATGCTAGTCATCAAACAGATGCATTGAAAAGTGCCATTTAAAAGAGTCAGTGGACATTTACTGAGGAGGATCTGAGCAACACATGCTGGCTTTAATTGAAGACCTTTGCGAACCGAGGGCTGGCCAGTGTTCGGAGGGCTACAACGAAAATGGGACACTAACAGACATTTTGGTGTAGATCTGTAAGAGAGAGACTGTTTATATGAATGCTCACGTGTCGATATGAAAGTGTGTGACTGTTCTGTGCACTCATTATAGTGCACGTGTGTTAATTGCAGTAATGTGAATGCTCGCATATGTGCTAACGGTTTAAAGTGACCACTGCATCTGGTTCCTCATTTGATGTCACTTTAAACAGCCCATTAATTACAGTAGCATTAAAGCATTGATAATGTCCTAATGAGGGGATTAAGAGATAAGGTCTAATTCTACCACACACAGGCTTCACTTTATAGGAAAATGGACTTTAAATAGACTTTGAAACCTGACTGGATAAGCCATGTTTGAAGCTTTAATGAAATTATTAGTTAATTGCAAATTAACTGTTTAGCAACTATAAGAGTCAAAATTAGGGCTGAACTGTATTATTAATAGTACAGATTCTAGTATTAAGGCAGACTTTCCAATGCTGTTGCTGGGGTTCAGTTAGATACTAAAGTTATCATAGAAAACAAACACTGAAAGAAATGAGCAAAAGGCCAGTTCACGAGGTAAAGTCAAATAAGAAAGCAGTTCAAGAGGTAAATCTGTTTAAGAGAAACTCTGAGGAACCGTATGCAAGCCCCTAAAGCCAAGGCATGCTTTTTCGTGGTGATGACTTTATCTATATGCATATGTAATCTGTTTTAATTATGAGTTAACTAATGAGTTCATGGTACTAAGCAGCAGAGCATGTCTGAAAAGCCATTTATCAAGGGTTCATCATGTCAAATAAGTAAAACAGTTTTCATAAAACAGACTTGGTTGAATTTGTCAACTGTAAACATTCCAAACTTTATTTCTTAGCTGGTCATTGTAGTTATTACAAACTGTCGAAAATATAGGAACCATTTTTATTTAGAAATTGCTAGTATATGTCACAAAGAAACAAGTACACATTAAAGGTGCTGTAGGGAACTTTTGTAAAAAAATTTTTTACATATTTATTAAACCTGTCATTATGTCCTGACAGTAGAATATGAGACAGATAATCTGTGAAAAAATTCAAGCTCCTCTGGCTCCTCCCAGTGGTCCTACTGCCATTTGCAGAAAGTCATGCGCTCCCGGTAAAAAACAACCAATCAGAGCTGAGGTCCGTAACTTTGTTTGTGTTCAAAATGTAGAAAAATGAACATAATAAGCGAGTACACCATGAATCCATTTTCCAAACCGTGTTTTTAGCTTGTCCTGAATCGCTAGGGTGCACCTATAATAAGTGTTTATATTCGGACTATTTTAGATTGCTTCGGGGATACCGCGGCGGAGTAACCCAGTACCTTTGTGATTCTTCATAGACATAAACAGAGAGAAGTAGTTCCGGCTACAATGTTCTTCCGCAAGACGCAAGCAGTTCTGTTTATTAACCGCTAGAGCGTCAAAAGTTCCCTACTGCAGCTTTTAATAGAACAATAACTTTTATTTTACCTAGTTAAAACCAAAAACTTTTTACAGATATCCACATACCTACACACACACACACACACACACACACACACACACACACACACACACACACACACACACACACTCACTGGCCACTTTATTAGGTACACCTTGCTAGTACCGGTTTGGACCCCTTTTTGCCTTCAGAACTGCCTTTATACTTCGTGGTATAGATTCAACAAGGTGTTGAAAACATTCCTCAGAAATGTTGGTCCATGTTGACATGATAGCATCACGCAGTAGCTGCAGATTTGTCGGCTGCACATCCATGATGGGAATCTCCCGTTCAACCACATCCCAAAGCTGGATTGAGATCTGGTGACTGTGGAGGTCATCTGAGTAAAGTGAACTCATCTTCATGTTCACGAAACCAGTCTGAGATGATTTGAGCTCTCTAACATGGTGCATTATCCTGCTGGAAGTAGCCATCAGAGGATGGGTACATGGTGGTCATAAAGGGATGGACATGGTCAGCAACAATACTCAGGTAGGCCGTGGCATTTAAACGATACTCAGTTGGTATTAAGGGGCCCAAAGTGTGCCAAGAAAATGTCCCCCACACCATTACACTACGGTAGACAAGGTAGGATGGATCCATATTTTCATGTTCTTTACACCAAATTGTGACCCTACCATCTGAATGTCACAGCAGAAATCGAGACACATCCAAAATTGTAGCCTCTGTTTCCTGTTCTTAGCTGACAGGTGTGGTCTTCTGTTGCTGTAGCCCATCTGCTTCAGGGATCGAAGTGTTGTGCATTAATTGACTTATTATAGTTACACCATCTGATAGCTCTTTCGCTGTCATACTGTGTTTGCAGGTCTGGTTTTCCAGTGATACTGTTGCAGATGCATCTCTCAGTCCCACAGGAACGCATGGCACACATGCTAACCCACACTGAGCTGGTCACATTATACACACCATGTGCGCTCCGTGATGTGTGGATCTGTGTCTGTGTCCGACAAGGAGACACTAGAGACCTCATGGAGCAGACACACAAATAACAATTTGCACAACTGATATATCTGTATAATTAAACCTGGATCTGCAGTCTAATTAGATATGTAAACACAGAAACGGTTCAACTGTGCTTCTGTTTTTTTTTTACAGCCTGCAGACAGACCAATAATGAACACTGTTTATTACTTGAACATACTTTTCTGTACAGCAATTAATGGGGATCTGACTTAATCAACAGTTAGTTAAAATGCACATGAGCTTTAAAGAGACAGTTTCGCCAATAATGAAAATCCTGTCATCATTTGTACTTCCTTAAAGAAATAGTTCACTCAAAAATGGAATCAACAGAGTATTTACTTACTCACAGGCCATCCATGACATATGATGAGTTTTTTCATTTTAAGAACAGATTTGGGAAAAATCATTTGGAGAAATGTTGCATTGCATCACATCACACACAGCTTTTCACTTCCCAGGATTTTAACTGATGGATTGGAGTGGTGTGGAGTAATGTGATGTTTTTATCAGCTGTTGTAATCTCATTCTGACGGCACCCATTCACTGTAGAGGATCCATTGGTGAGCAAGTGATACAATGCTACATTTCTCCAACTCTGTTCTGAAAATGAAACAAATTCTTCTACATTTTGGTTGGCCTGAGACAATTTGTGGATTAACTTTTTCTTATTTTTTTTGTTTCTGAAGTGTTTTTGAACTCGTCAGGGACAAGTTAAAGTCAGTTTGATCAGATTTTGTTCTTGTCAGTCTTGACAGCATCATTTATATTCCTCAGAATTATACTTTCTAAGGTGCATGCTGTAGTTTCATGATCTTGAGTACAAGGTTTGCAATGCTAAAATAAACTGTAAAACATCTACCTCATCTTTCTGAAGGCATATTTTCATCCTGACATGATATTTCACATCAGTTTGAGATGACAAGATGTCATTTACTAAAACTATCTTTGTGAACCACAAACTCATACTCCTATACTCCTCATTTGTTTATTTGCAAAGCCATTAAATGTTTCCTTGTGTCCTTTAAATGCGCGGCAGCTTCATAAGAGGTCTGAATCAGGCTGGACTTTGTGGCAAGCGTCCATCAGTACATTTAGACTAATGGACTCTCTATGCGAACAGACCAGCGCTTTCAAAATTCCTCTCTGTTTATCTGCTCTAAAATATCTTTTTACTTTTGGGAATATGTCAGACATTTTTTGGCAGCACATCATCAATTACCAGTGTTCATCAACTCACGCAAACATACATTAAACACCGATGCTCATCTTGCATGCAGGCTTTTTAAAGCCAAAACACATGAAATCATACACATACACCAAACCACAAACCGTCTCTCCCAAATACACATGTGGCTTTTATTTCTGGAGAACAGGCTGGGTTTGTCGTGCTGAGTAAAAGTGGCCAAGAAAATGACCATATTCAAGGATGATTTTTGCCTCTATATTATACTAAAATCATTAAAGTATAGCATAACGAATGCCAAGGTGAATCCAGTGATATATTTAACCAAATTAGACCATGGTGGAATGCATGAAAGCACAATGCTCTAGCAAAACATTCTAGCATGCACACTTCACAACATGGACTTACTGTAATAGAAAAAAAGTATTTGTTTCCTTATTTTAGAAATATATGATTTACTAATATCAAATTGGCCATATTTACTTTATTAAATGCATTGAAATACTCTTAAACACCGTTTTTTATGTTAAATGATTAACCGATGTATGTTATTGCAAAAAAAAAAAAAAAAGTAATACCAGCACATTTTGACCTTGTGTGGCCAATTTTTTTGGTCCCCATGTGGAAACAAGTTTATAAATCATATAGAATAAAAAAAAAAAAAAAAAACTGAAATAGCAGAAAGTTTCGTGTGAGGGGTATGTTTAGGGTAAGGGGATAGAAAATACATTTTGTGCAGTATAAAAACCATTACCTATCTATGGAATGTTTCCACAAAAAAAAATAGAAACCTGTTTGCATTTGTGTAGAACATTTGAATAAAGAATGGAAAATGTACGTGGATCTTTAAGACTCTTTTTGGAACCATCAATGGCAATAAAGAACCATTATTTTTAAGCATACAGAAGTAAAATTGGTTGTGAACAGTTTTTATGTTAGCTTTAAGCAAATAATTGTGTCTCATTATCTTTGAGAAATTGACGAATTGAAACACCACCAACAGAGATAACTGTGTGTAACTGATGTTTGATTGGTTGAGACTTGTATAAATGCACGTGAGAGTCTGTATATTCCCGGCATTCCCAATCATCTTCCCTCTAATTAGATGACAGATAATGTCTGCTAAGAAATAAGTGCTGCAGCCTTGGAGACAATTATGCTAAAGTCATTGAGTGGGCATAACACACACACCCACACGCACTCACACACACACACACACACACACACACACACCTCAGATGCAGAGGTAAGATGGTTGTTTGGAGAAAGTGTGGCTCCCTGCTGAGATTTTCCAGGATTTACCATTGAATCTCTTCAGATAAACACTTCTGCTAAACACATTTACATATTAAAGCATATCTACAAAATTACACACAACAGACTACTGAAGCTATCTCATAGATTTTGTGTAATGTATGGCTTAAAAAAAAAAAAAAAGTTAAAAAAAATGTTTAAAGCACATGTGAGTGGTGCCAGATGATGCAAAACTCACAGCAATAATGTTTGTATGCTCTGAGTAACTGCTTCAAATAGCTTAATTATACATGAAAAATAAAGTCACATGCTAAATTCTTAGATAAAAATGTCTTCGTTGACTCATTCTTACTTTCTTTATTCCATGAAACACACAAGGTGTTTTTGGAGAATATCCTGGCCTCTAATTTTCATATACTGTAATAAAAATAAATCAGGACTGGGGTGTCCATCTTCATAACAACAATAGCACTTTTGAATTACTGTAAAAGTGGTCTATATGACTTTCTCCACTTAGTTCATATAAAATAATAAATTACATTTTGCAAAAATATGATGAACTTCAGAGTAATTTAGATAATTTTACAAACCTAATGGTATTTTAATGAAGGATATATGATTTTAATTGGTGCAATATATTTAGTAGCGATGCCATATTTTAAAAAAATTATAATAAATAAAGCAAAACATTTAGTTTTTGACAATTATAAATTATCTTTTTCATGCATAATATTTGTAGAATATTTATGTGTGATTATTTGTGTGTGTGTGTGTGTGTGTGTGTGTGTGTGAAATATTTATATTACATATAAATATATTTATATAGTACATTTATAAAAAAATAAATGAATTTAAAATGTTGAATATGTAATTCATACATGTATATATGTAAAATATTTATATTAACTATAGACCCTACTATAATGTACATATACTGTATATTAGACCCTAGTGTTTGACATCGTAGAAATATAGTGGCCCCCTATTTTTTTCTGCATCCATCACAGGTGACAAATGTGATGTACATACAATTTCTTTTCAAAGACAAATCCACAAGAACAATGTTTGACAGACACTGCACATCCCACACACTCATTTGCCATTTACACACCACCACACATTTGCCCTTGAGTCGTAGGGAGCAGGGATTGTCCTAGTGTTCACTGCAGGCAGCATGTCTGAAAATACATCTCAAACACACACACACACACACAGAGGATTATATGTATCTAAACATTCCCTCATCTGCAGAGGCTCAATGATTATTGATTGGCAGCTGCTGCTGCTCATGGAGGGGAGAGAGCTTGAGTTTATCAATTAAGGAGTGACAGTCAATTCTCTCTCCTACTTTAACGCTTGACAAGAGCAGAATTCTGATGAGAGCGAATCCTAAATCAGCAGAGTGTAAAGTGACACTGCAGACTAACCACCTCACACACACACACACACACACACACACTCATATCAGTGATCAAACTACAGGAATCGTTAAAATGAGTTCAATTACAAGCTTTTGAAAAAGCAGTCCACTGCACATACAAGATACTAACAAGGAGCAGTGGCTCTGAAGCTAATACAGAGCATAATATCTTTTAGATTATCATTAAATGAATAGTAAAAACATTTTTGTAGGCTTAACAACCATGCTTATTTCAATTTGGTGACAGCATAAAACTTGATGAAACTATTAAATCAATTTATACTAAATGCACTTAATAAAAGTTAATAAATAAATCTAGTAATAGACATTTATATATTAAAAAAAAAAATGTAAAAAACTTAAGTGAACCGATCAGTAAACTGATTCACTTGTTGAACTCTACTGAGAGTGTTGGATCTGTGGAAACGAATCTGTGATTAATGATTGACGAGAATTCAAATCTATGTATCCGCCCAGTCACAAGCGAATTTAGTGAACACTACTAAGCGACAACTCAAACTCAGTTCTGTCCATTCAAATACAGAGAACTGCTGGCAATCAATAACCACTAACCTAGTTGAACTGATTCCTCTAAATAAACCACCAGAACTTATTAATTTGTTAAAATAAACTATTCTAACTGACTTTTATTAACACTATTTACCAGTAAAGTATTCTCTAAAATTAACCAACTGAATCGTTAAAAACAAACAGTCTAAAATGACTTTGCGAACACAACTGAAAAAGTGAATCAGCAAATCTTTTGTTAACTGGTACACTGAAATGAACTGTCTGAATGAAGCTATTATCTAAAATGAACCACATCAAAGTCTGTGTCTTCACTGCACAGCTTTTAATAATCAACATTCTGAACTGTGAAGCACTGCAGCAGGTCCTAGCTGTAAGACTGATGGAGTCTGAGTGTTTGTGGAGGTGAGAGACGGCAGTGATAAACTCAAGGTGTTCTGTAGCTGCCATGGTAACAGTAACATCCCGCTGCTAGTCTGATGTGGACTGATGAGAAGTTGCTTCAAAGGAAGACGGAGTTTCCTCAGACAAACGTTAATGTTCTGTAACCGTCTGTCGTCCAGCTCAAGAGGTCATGAGAGGCTAATGGTAAATGAGCACATCTTTAAGTCTAAAAGCATAAGATTGAACCGGAGTCTCAACCTCTACTGTTCTAGGTCTCTAATTGCTCTAATTTTTTCAATTACTTTTAAGTTTTCTTTTTTTATCCACCTTTAATCAGCAGTCAGATTAAACGGAGCGCAAACTGAGACTTTTTCCTTTGATTTTTGTAATTGCATTAGTGCATAATTTAATACATTTCCTTAAAGCAAGTTAAAGCAGATAATATGCTTTAGAACGTCACAACTTCAGTCCAGTGCATTTTGATTTTTATGCAGATCATACTGAAAATCATAGCACTGTCTGCAAAAATCTCCAATTCATTCCAAGAAGCTTAAAAAGCTCTGACCGAGCAACAGTAACCGAGTGGGTGGAGCTTAGCAAAGGAAAAATTGTCCCACATTGCAAAAATCTTTAATTATTATTCATTATTATTAATGTTGTTGTTATTGTAAATTTTTGTTATTGTTGTTTATTAGTGTTGTTATTAAGTGTTCATAATTAAACTACAAAATTGAAAAGTTAATTCTGAAAACGGGAAAAAATGTGATGGAAAAAGATATTTTATTTCTCAATCTCATTGCTGTTCAAAGATTTAGAGTACTTTTTTTCTTTTTTTTGACAATTCAATTCTGCAAGGATACAATCTGAACAAAAATGACCGTTAATAAATGTATAAATTAATGTTAATAAAAGATTTCTATTTTTAAATAAATGCTGATCGTGTGACACTGAAGACTGGAGTAATGATGCTGAAAATTCAGCTTTGATCACAGCATTATTTACTTTTCAGATAGAACAAAAGGTTATTTTAAATTGTAATAATATTTCACTAGTTTTTCCAGTTTTTACTGTGTTTTTGATCATCTGAACACCTAAACTGTTGTGTTTCCCTCTTGCCCTCTCTCTCTCTCTCTCTCTCTCGAAACACAAAGGGCTCCAGTGACTTTCTCTTCGATTGAGTTACCAGAGAATAAAATTGGCTCTCAAGCGGCTCTCCAGAGCCCAGAAGTCCTCTAATCCCGACCCACCTTCAGCCAACAGGGTCTCTCTCCTCTCCTTACCTCTCTATTCCTTTCGCTCTTGCGCTCTGATTCACATCTGATCCGACCACCAATTTCATGGCTGCTTTACCGCCTCCTCCCTCTCCTGAAATTCCATCATGGGGCCACAATAAAACAAATCCTGCTCCAACTCTTCTGGAGTCGCACGCTAAAACTCCTGGATAAATATGTCCCGCTGCACTCTCTCAAAGTCCCGGAGGAATCAAGCACATTTAGTGAAGGTCATACAAACACAGTGTTTGAGTTACAGCAGTAGAATGGCAACGAATGCCTTCCGATTGGTCAACATGATTGCGTTGAAACTGTTCATTAGGTACAATAATCCCAAATGGCTCTGTTAACAGGATTTAGAGTTAGAATTTTTAAACCAATTTATGGATTATATTTATGGGCAGTAGGGTAAATGAGTGGGTGTGTGTTTGTGTGCCAAAGATGTACTCCACAATACGCTTAGCTGCCAAAAAAGACCAACAGAAACACCAACAAAAAATGATTCACTCCGAAAAATAAAAAGTGCTGAACTTTAAATAAATACAGATTATGGTTATTAGTTAAAGTGAGTAAATCTCACTTTTCCCTGCCAAACTAAAAATTAATAAAATATGGGAATATGTTTCTACATTATGTGAACTAATCAAAAAAAATTTTTTTTTTTTAAGTACCATTTTGTCAATGGTTTGGTTTGTATTTCTGCGGCTCAGTTAGTCCCTGTTCATATGAGATCTCGAAATTTTATGGCAGTTGGGCAGACAAGGCTTATGAATTAGTATTTTAGATAATGAGGGAGAAAGACAGAGTATATACATTTCATAAATCTGAAATCTGCGGATGTAAGACGGCTGCCCTGCAGTCTTTCTGTCATCTCTCTCTCCTCACTGACCTCTGCTGTTTGAGGTTAATCTGGGGTTAATAGCCGAGCCATAATATGCCATAAGGTTAAATAATAGTGACCTCAAATCACACGCAACGAGCACACACATAAAACAAACACACAAACACATAAACAAAGAGATAAAGAACAAAGACAAACACACACACAATTCTCTCTCATCATAAACTTAGTAAATTTCACAACCAATAACAAAGAAACGGCAAGAAACATTTAATTAAACATGAAATGTTAAATATATATATATATATATATATATATATATTTATATAATGGTATAGAAAAAAAATTAATGGTTAGAGATTATATTTAAAACAAAAAAATTGAATTTTACTGAAAAAATATGAATTTATCACACTCGCTGATGGGAGATAAAGTGCACGATGCATGAGTTAACTAATACACAGTCTTTAATAATAATCCACAGAAGAGCAGACAGGAAATCCAGGAAGACAACGCAGTGTACACTGAAACAAACAATAACCGGCCAGAACTGAACAGAAACATGGAGGACTTATACAAAAGCAAGAGGGGGACTAATGACTAAATGAACAGGACACAGGTGAACAGAATAAACTAATCAAGGGAACTAATGAAAACTAGGTCAAAGAACAAAACTAAACAGGAGTCCAGGAAATTAAAGAAACACAAACAAAGTCCATGTATGGAACATAACTTTGACAGAATTATTAATGGTTATTAAAAAAATCTGCAGAATAATAAATACATAAATGACTTAAATTACTAAAAAGATGGCAAAATATAAATGTATACAAATATATGCAATAGTGTAATATTTGTATAAATGTAAGGTGAAATGATATGTTTGTACAGTTATGTTTTAAGTATGAATCACCTTATAATTCATGCAGAAATGGGCATTCAAGTTATTGATTTTGAAATATATTCAAATGGAAATATTACTAGATTTTTGATCATATAGTGGCAGCCTTGGTGAACAGAAGTTTGAAGTATGGATCACCTTATAATTTATGTAGAAATTCAAGTTACTGAATGACATCATATTTAAAAAATAAAATAAAAAGCTTGCATTATGTAGTTCAAGTACATTGGTACGTTCATATTACATCAGTTAATGAGGAATACAGTTATGAACTGTGCACAATGTAGTAATCTCAAATTTAGCATCCCATTCAGTGATGCCTGAAAGTTTAATATAACATTCCGGCAATCACAAGTTCCAGTTTTACAATGAAGGAAAAAAAAAATGTTATACTAATGATTCACATTTAATTTTGTTCTAAACATTTCAAGTCCATCTTTGCTTATGGGAAAAAGAGATAACTCACACACACACATCCAGTCCTTATCATAAAGAAACACACAGCACCTCAACAGCAGCCAAATGAATTGCCCTGTACATGTGTGAACATAACATTCCCTTTTACAAAATATGCATTTATTACCTAGTTTGATGCATTATAATTTTAGAAACTGATATTTGAATCTATACAATCTGGGCAGGTTAGATTACAAACTAAAGTAAATCTCATGAATGAATGCTGTATAATTTGTAGTCAATGTGTATGTCCACACTTAAATGCATGCACAAACATTCAGTAACAAAGCAAAATCAATCCTGTGTTATTGTTGCATGAACTTGTTCTATTAACTGTTTGCAAAAGCTCATTGTCATTTCAGTTCTATAGACACGACTGGAGCCATTAATGAACAGACACACACATTAACACATTCACAGACACATGCACACCAAGTACACAACCTGTAATTTTTTTTGAAAAGAGAGTAGGAGATGCTGGACAGAGTGCAATGGGGTTGAAAATGTTGATTGTTTACACAAAATGATGTTGCAACAAGCAACGCAGTGAAATTCGTACTGTAATGAAAGCCGTCATTGTAAGGTGGAGAACACTAGATACAACGTTTGAATATCTGATGTTCTAGAGATGAATTACGATTCTGCATTCAAAGTAGCTGTTGATATATTCAGTGCAATTTTTAGAGGTCAAACTGTACTAAGCTATACTGAATTTTTAATATATGAATTCTTGAAAGACCTGACAGCAGAGTGTATGGAAGATTTTTGGGCAGCGCTTTGTCTTTTACAGTGATGAAGGAGCCATTATTACATTTCACAAGTGATGAGGAAAGGGGAAGGAAGAAAGAAAAAAAAGGGAAAAAATGAAGCAAGAAAGGAACAATGAATGGACGGTGGATGAATGGATGGAACAAAAGATTGTGGATGGATTGATAGATGGATAGATGCAACAACAGATTGTGGAATGATGGATGGATGGATTAACAGATCATGGTTGGTTGGTTGGTTGGTTGGTTGGTTGGTTGGTTGGATGGATGGATGGATGGATGGATGAAACAACAGATTGTGGATGGATGGATGGATGGAACAACATATCATGGTAGGATGGATGGATGGATGTAAGGAACAACAGATCATGGTTGGATGGATTGATGGAACAACAGATCATGGATGGATGGATGAATTGACAGATTGAACAACAGATAATTGGATAGATGATTGATAGACGGAACAACAGATCAATGGTTGGATGAATGGATGGAACAACAGATCATAGTTGGATGGATGGATTGATAGATGGAACAACAGATCAATGGTTGGATGAATGAATGGAACAACAGATCATGGTTGGATGGATGGATTGATATATGGAGCAGCAGATCATGGTTGGATAGATGGATGGATGTATGGATGTAACAACAGATCATGGTTGGATAGATGGATGGATGTATGGATGTAACAACAGATCATGGTTGGATAGATGGATGGATGGAACAACAGATCATGGTTGGATAGATGGATGGATAGATGGAGCAACAGATCATGATTGCATAGATGGAACAACAGATCATGGATGGATGGAACAACAGATCATGGATGGATGGATGGATGGTTGGAACAACAGATCATGATTGCATAGATGGAACAACAGATCATGGATGGATAGATGGATGGATGGAACAACAGATCATGATTGCATAGATGGAACAACAGATCATGGATGGATAGATGGATGGATGGAACAACAGATCATGATTGCATAGATGGAACAACAGATCATGGATGGATGGATGGATGGAACAACAGATCATGATTGCATAGATGGAACAACAGATCATGGATGGATGGATGGATGGAACAACAGATCATGATTGCATAGATGGAACAACAGATCATGGATGGATGGATGGATGGAACAACAGATCATGGATGGATGGATGGATGGAACAACAGATCATGATTGCATAGATGGAACAACAGATCATGGATGGATGGATGGATGGAACAACAGATCATGAATGGATGGATGGATGGAACAACAGATCAAGGTTGGTTGGATGGATGGATGGAGACGGGCAGATTAATGGAACGTCATATAATGGTTGTTTGGATGTATTGAAAGAGAGACGGACGGATGGATGCATATATAGATAGAGATGGTCGAATGGATAGATAGAATGTCAGATAACATTTGGATGGATGGATGGAAAAAAAGCTCATGGATGGATAGAGACAGATGGATGATGGATGGATGAATTGATGGATGAATGGATGGAACAACAGATTGTGGATGGATGAATAAAAAAACATTGTATAATGATATTACTTTCCAAATCCCCTTAATTATTTTTAAACAAAGAAAATACAAGATACATTTAAACATTCAGTGTTCTTTTTTGCAAACATACTTTGCAAAAAAAATGTCTTTGCAGATATTCTTTACAACTTAAAAGGCTACATAAAGCTCAATCCTGCCCAAACATAAAATACAAAAATACAAAAGAAAACAAATAGACATTCTGAATGTGTGGAAACTCAGCAATCTGAAAGCAGCTCGACGTCATCAGTGAAAAGTTATTCTGTAAGAACATGTACTCTTGTCTGTGTTTGGAGAGTCTGATGCCCATTTGTAAACACCAGTGATCCTCACAAACTTCTCCAAAACTCGGTTCTATGGTGAATGGTAAATGGTAAATGGTAAATGGACTGCATTTATATAGCGCTTTCAACAGACCACATGGCCATCCATGGTGAGCATCCATTATAAAACTGTACACTAATTTTGACCACAATTAGAATTTACTGAACTGTGTTCAAGCAGAAGTATGATGTTATAGTAATCAATGTGCCAAGAGTGCAGACAGACCACACAGTTTATTTGCACATCAATAATAAAAGCCGAGAGCTGTAGTTTGCGTATCACATGCAGCAGTAAGATGTTCTGAGCCGCCGTTCAGTCTGTATATCACACAGCACAAAGAGAAATGCCACTGCGCCCCAGGTTGAGAACCACTGATCAAAATTGGATTAGTTTTCACAAAATGTAACTTAAATACCTTGATATCACATCAAATACTTAAAAAATGAAAAAAAATTCAATGAAATTAAACAAGATATTATTAAAGAAATTAGACAAAAATGATGAATAAAAATATGAATATGCATCTTGAATGTAAGAATTCTATGAGCATTAGTGTGAATTCTGCAGGACTTGCTGTGAACATAAGATCAGTTTCCTCCTTGTGTTTTCTCATTGCCTGAATTGAATTTTTTTTTTTATGAAAATATATATAAAGAAGTAATTTTAAATCAGTTTAACTACGCAAACCCAATTTGATGTAAATGTTTTATGGGATACGTCAATGCAATTCATAAGTCAACTCAAATGTGCATACATTATCATTGTCATTATCATTATTGTCTTCTTCGTTCAAGTTAACTACAGATTGAAAAGAATCTTGCCAAGCAGATTAGTTCAAATTAATTCAACTGTAGGTATGTTTATAGCTAGGTTTACAGCTGTTAACATCAAAACAATGCATACTAAAAACACTAACGAGCTCACTACTTTTCTTGTTCATTTGAAGCTAATTTCTCTCTAATGTTACACAAAGACTATTTGATCAAATGGGAACAGTCAACTGCACAATAGACTAGCATGTGACACAATTTCCCCCCTCCATTCTCTCCTCCCTGGTGTTTGTGTGTTGTAGGTGTGATTGGATTGAATTGCACACATATTTGCTTTTGCAGATGGTTAAAAGGAGAAATTTGATTGCGGTTTTAATTAACAAACATAACAAGCCTTTTCTTTGGCTCTGAGGATTACAGTTACGGCCCACAATGCGGCAGCATCCCTGCTGGTGATTCGGCCGTTTGCTTCGAGACCCAGTGGGACTCTGTGACGGCGAACTGATCTAGAACCAGTTTAACTCAACTCAAGACACAAGCAACTCTTATATAGTGTTTCGTGCGTGTGGTGTTTTTAGGTAGCTTTAATATTCAACCCCAATTCTGGGTTAGTACAACCATTTACTTAAGTTTAAGTGTACTTTTTACATAGCCTGTAAAATGTGCATTTACTACCAATTGCTTATTTGTCCATTTTGAAATTTCAAATTAAAAATGTTATAATTCTGTTTTTTTTATATATACTTTCACCTTTGTGCCATGCAAAATTAAACCCAAAATATGCTTTCAACATGTAGGCATATCAAACTCTTTAGATGAGCTCTTGGACTGATCACTTTTTAAGACTCTACAGCTCCACCTAACTGCAATCTCGTACTGCATCCCACCATTAGAGGCATCCATACTGATAATTCAGCCAAATGAACAAATCTACTTTCTATCATCAGCAGCATTTATTGTATTACAATGCCTGCCAGCTCAAGAGAAATAAATAACCGCTTAGTGCAGACATTTCATCAGCTTTGTGTTTTAAAACTACATATTAGCGTTAATGATACCCTCCGTGATCGCGCTCAAGTGCCGGCACAATAACAACAACAAACAACACTTAATCGCTCGTATGTTTTTAAAATTGAAAGATTTCTGTTTTTGCCCCCACGGGTTATTTCTGGGGTGGGAGTGTAATAATTGTTTCCTCTGACACCAGAGGCAGCAACAAATTGCTGTACAACCCGCGCTTTATCAAACACAGATGCACGCCATCGTCATGCCACCTCACACTAGAGCCGCAGCGTTTATCGGGAACAACACGGTGGTCCTGGGCGGCCGCTATGGGTGGGACTGGGTGGATGTGAGGGGGCAGTTGAGCAGTAACCGTGTCGACAACCTCCTGAGCATAAGATTCATGTTAACTAGGCCTTTCCGTGCCTCTGTCTTATCACCTCTGAGCCGTCGATGCAATTCAATACAAGCCAGCCAAGCATCTGTACGCCTCTCTCTCTTTCTCTATTTGTACCATGCACTCTCTATCTATTGTCCATTTGTTCCTCCACCCATGTTGCACGATCTCTCTTATCTTGCTCTAGGGGTATGGGATGGATGGAGGGAGGGGGTGATGACTTAAGAAAATGGGCCGTGCTGATAAGAGCAGCGTCCGCCTGCTGCACTGTAAAGACAGAGACAGTTGTGATTATCACATCCCTGTGATTAATCTCTCATTATCTCCGTCTGATCCATCACCACTGCTCACTGTATTCACACACACACACGCGCTGCAGGTACGAACTGCTGACAGGTTCAATCATGCACATACTGTACAGTACATTTATTCAAAACATACCATGCAGAGATAAATCAGTCAAAAAATAAAATGTGTTGCCAATATGTCACTACAAAGACATGAGCTCAAAAGGAGATGTTCTGATGAACGTTCACTGCTGCTCTTTTCCATTTTATGAAAGTAGGTGATGGTGATCTGTGGGAATACTTTAAATTATGTCTGCACGATTTGAGGAGTTTCTGATGAGATTTAAAATAAGAAAAAGAATACAATCTTAAATAATTTTATTTTAAATTATAACTGTAAAATTAGAATACTAATTATTATTGTTAATAATAAAATCATGGACAAAATATGCAATATTAAAACATTATTATACAAATTGTATTTATTTTTTTATTTTATTGTTATAGATATTGTTAATACAATCTAATATTAATATTTTATTTTGCACTACAACTGTAGAATTCTATTTAAAATATGATATAATAAATAATGCAATATTATTATAAGCTAAAAATGTCAAGACAGATAATATAATATAAATATTTTTTTTGTGCTTTACAATTTAAATTCTAATTAATTTAATGATTGCAAAAATGTTAAATTTTCACTGTAAAATAAAAAGCTTACTATTAAATTACTATATATTATCTTAATTTTTCTTGACTTTCATTTTGACAAAGAAAAAAAAAAATGTCCTTAAAGAACAACAGCACATATATTCTGAACACCAAAGGTGATGTTAGGGGTTTGCTCCAATCTCTAATTCAGAATATGAGCACTAGCAAGGGTCAAATCTGGTGTCATTTTTCTACACCAAACCCTCAGTTCAACTCCAGGGGACTCTTTCTTTAGTCATTAGCCTCCCTTTTGCTGTCGAATATAAATATTTCAGTATAATTTACATACAGTAGGACAGCAGAGGTCGAAATCAAAGCTGTACAAGGGCATTTATATGAATTATGAGACATGCGTGACATGCAGTGCACATAACTTTCACAGCAATGTGATAATGCACATGGCATGAATGCAGAACACATTCAATTTACAATCTGCACAATATTTTGCATCTGGTATGGATCATGGCCATGATTTAGCGAAAAAGGGAAAATGTATCATTGAAAATAAATTTAGACATTTACAATCACATTAAAAAATATATTTTATGAGACATTTTTATTAAAAACTAGAAATGATGACAAAAAAACTGCATTTATTTATTATTGCAATTGTAAAAAAAATGTCATTTATAATGAATAAACTAAAACAGGTTTATTTTATATAACACAATATGGGGGGGGGGGGGAACTAATAAAATAAATAAAAAAATAATAAAACAACAATTTTTAACAGTTAAAAATTATAAACCCTATACCCATAAAAGATAATGTTAACACAATAAATGTTAACTAGCTTTCTTAGAGTGACTTTTCACACTTGCAGAGTAATATTTAGCAAATATGTATAAATATAACATGCATTTAGTGATTTTAAGATGCATAATAAAATAATATTTAAAAATAAATTTGAATACATTAACAAAAACTACAATAGTATGTCAATAATATCTCAAATAGCCTAACCCTAACATTATCAAACTTTATACAACAATTTGAGATTTAAGAGCTGCACAAATAAATAAATTAAAATTTGTTTCTCATACAAAGCTATCATATGACTTCAGTGCACATGTTGTAAGGACTACTTCTCACCCGCCTTGTTTCTGAGACTGTCAGACGTGTGTATGGTGTGTGTGTGTCTGTGTTTCAGAGGCCCTGGCGTGCGCGCGGGTGTAACGCTGTCACTTATGAGGTCACCCGGAGAGGGGAGGTGGGTTAATTGGGAGGTGCTTGGCAAATCTCAGGATGAATTACGATAACTAAGTCTTCAAGTGTTCAAAATGATAAATATAGCTGTGAGCTGCTCCCAAACCACTCTGCTGCAGATGAAAGAGATTCACCTGCAAGACTGGATCTTACAAAATAAGGTTATGATAGCAGATCTGGTGCAGGATGATAATCTGGACTGAGAACGATAGCTAGCACATGAGAGAGAGTGAATTTAATACACACACTATAACAGATAAGATGTTTTTTCCACTGTTAAAGACAATGTTTCTAAGATGACATGACAGGTTTATAGAAGATGAACAATAATCCAGACTGGAGAGTGATGACAAATACAATCTCAATCCAAACATCATAGACTCTGTTAAAAGAACCATATCATCGCTTATTTTCCTGATTGAATACATAGTTAAATTAGATCAATTTGGAAATACTTTGTTCCTAAACTACCAGACATGCACTAAAAAAAATATACAACTTCAAGAATACTTCAACTTATTTCATTATTGCAATTTATAGTAACATTTAATAATATATATATATATATATATATATATATATATATATATATATATATATATGTATATGTGTGTGTGTTTATATTATATATTATTGTGATTTTAGAATCAGTACGGAGAAAGATTGGAATAACTAACATTTTGCAGAATATAAATTTAATAAATTCAGCAAATTCTCAGTAAAAAAAAAAAAAAAAAAGAAAAACACACAATTATATATAAAAAAAAATAATTACAATAAATAATCCTTGTCACAAAAATGTGATACAAAATAGAAAAAAAAGATAGCAAAAAATTCATGCCATATCCTGTAAAAGAGGAACATTAATTTTAGATTTCCTAAAAGTGCTTTTATCTTTTGAGTACAAATCAATTCAGCCTGTCAGACTCCACAGTACAGTCTCCACTAATGGAACTATTTCAAACAAATATATACACACAGCCCACACAGGCACAAACCTCACTCAAGGTTTTTCCTATTTCAGACACTCTTTGTTGAGTATCTGTTGCTGGTTTGACACCCCAGTACATGTCCCCAGAAAATGGGAAATGTTTACCAAACATTTAGGAAAAGTCATGAATCAAAACAGCGTGCACTGCATACTAGGAACATTTTGAACCATGTTTCTTTAGCATGCATTATAAATTTGGAAAAAATCTGGATTTTTTTTAGTGTGCACTTATTTAGGAACACTTATGGTGCATACAAAGAATGTTTAGCACACACACATTATATACACTAGAAACATTTAGCCAATGCCTTTTATTGCAATGCATTTACCCAACATTCAAATAATTTTTGTTTAGTGTACAGTACATACTATAAACTTTAAGCCAGTGTTCAAAGCATGCATGTCGAGCTTGCACTGCAGGATTAGAATATTTACGGAAAGTATATAGAAAGTTTGCATCACATGCACTATATATACTAATACCAGGAACATTTAGCCAGTGTTTAATATCTTTAATATGCACTGCATTTGAGGAACAATAACTGAACATTCAAAGAATGTTTGTTTAGAATGTAGTATATACTAGGAAAATTCAGCCAGTGTTCAAAGCTTGTCTATGCACTACATGTTTGGAACATTTACACAGACCAGGTATTTATTTCACATGCACAGCATACTAGAGAAAAAAAGTTTTGCTACTGTACAAATACAAGATTATTTGGTGTGTGCTCTATTTACTAGAAAATATAACTTAGTATGCAATGCATGCTAGGAACATTCATACACAACATTGAAAAAAAAAATGTTTTCGCTTGGACTTTATACTGAAATCATGTATCTAAATGTTCAAAGCGTGTATTTTTAGTTTGCACAAATTTTTTTGGAACACAACAGCAAAAGAATAATTTATTTGACATGCAATACACAGTAACATTTAGCCAATGCTCAACGCATGCCTCTTTAGTATGCATCGACTGCTAGGAACATTAACAGTTTAGTGTGCACTACACTATGTACTAGCAACATACAGCCAATGTTCAAATCAGGATCCTTTAGGAAGCATTTCAGTACAGGAACATTTATGAAACATTCAAAAAATGTTTGTTTAGCATGGAATATATACAAATACATATTGCCAACTTTCAGCACACGTCCCTTTAAATTTAAATACAATTTTACATTTTAATTAAATGTATGCATTTAGCAGACGCTTTTATCCTAAGCGACTTACAGTACATGCAGTGCTCTACCAATTGAGCTACAGGAACACTAACCTTTAGTATGCACTGCATGCTTAGAACATTTACAGAAAAATCAAACAGTATTTAAGTGCACCAGCCTATATAACATTTAGCCAATGTCCAAAGCATGTCTCTTTAGTATGCACCGGATGCTAGGAATCTTTACAGAACATTCAAAGAATGTTTTTTTAGTGACCACTACAGTATATACTGGCAACATTTATTTTCAAATCAGGATTTAGTATGCACTGCATGCTCGGAACAATCTAGCATATTTCTCCAGTATGCACTGAATCAAACACCAGTGACCATGTGGCAGCAGATTGCGGTCACTCAAGGTTAAACCCATCTCAATCAGAATTTGAGACAAGGGCTACTTGCACTCCTCTTTCCTCCCTACCAAAAAAAAAAAAAAAAATACTGCATTAAGTTGCTTTAACATAAACTGCTTAAAACACAGATACAACCTTGATCACACAAGCAGACAGAATATGAAAGACAAAGTCACAGCTGTGAAGCACTCACCATATGGCAAAGACTGCTGCTATTACTTTCTACAAAGAGAATAACAGCAACCCACTTTCACAAACATCCAGGCACAATACACATGTATTACCTTCATGCACATTTTTAGGTAAAAAAACAAACAAACCCGCCATTAAAGCTCTCAGCGAGCCAGGAAGATAAGGAGCGCAGAACTCTTGAAAGTAAAAACATACAAAGCATTTGGCCTTGACAATAAATATTGCACATCCTGAAAACATGGATAGATGACTCTTCCATTCAGGATATTTTCAACCTTTTGCTCTCAATGTTTAGAGTGCCAATTTTCCTTGAATCACATTCCCAGTCGAGGAGTCATACCTGAATGATAAGCATGCAGTGACATTTCCATGGTTGAAGCGGTAATAAAGTGTAGACGTGTGATTTTACATAGTTATGGAAAGACTGGCACTTTCTTTCATCTGTGACATGGCTTGTCTAACACAAACCGTATGATACCGTCGTTGTGGTTCTACACTCTCTATTGGAAAGAGCACGAGTTTGGGGGCGGGACTGTGATTGGCTCACCAATGGCAGAAAGACACCTGTTTGAAAAACCATATATATATTATACATATACACACACACACAACACAGAAAATAACATGCAAAATATAAATATATATTTATTGAGGTTAAAATACATGGATTATCCAAATAAAACATCCAATCTTCTTTTCAAATAAAATATTGTCCATGCAAGATAATTTCTTAAAAAGCATTTGCAGTGAATCGTTGAAATCAGATTAAATCTGAACGCTGGTGCTTTTAAATGCTGCTCTCTTACCAGTACCTGTTTGCTTTACCCACTTATGAGTGTTTCCCAGCATGCTGCAACAGCAACCAGACCAAATTCATGATGAAGGCAGGATAATTGAGCTAATCAATCACAATGATGAGAAGGCAGGAGGTGGCGGAACTGACAAAGTAGTGGCACAATAACAATCTGCTGCTGATTGTCAACAAAAACCAATGAGCGCACACAACATTTGAGATGACAGACCTGCTCACTTTAGCATTAGCGCTGATAGTTTACAGTAAAAACTGTTAATGATCTCGAGTTATATCATAAAGCAATAAGCCATGAGAGGTTGTGCAACAGTGATTTTACTACAAATATAATGGGTGTGGATGCTAATATATATTAACTGACCATCTTGTGAATATCATTGGTTTTGTTAAAATAATTGACAATATTCTGTGAAATTGTTGTTTGCATAATGTGTCATTAAGCAATCAATAGTAGAGTAGAAAACAATCACTAACTGTAACTTCAGATGTGTTGTATTTTGCTCCCATAACAGTGAAAGTTTTTGCTACTGCATTAACTCTCTGATTAGCATGAAATGATGTTTAAGGAAGCATGAGATTATTGGCTGGTGTTTAAAATGTAAAATGGTGTTTAAAAATGTAATTTGTGATTAATTCAGCTGACATACCTCCAGTGGATCCAGACAACAAATGTTTTCAAACTAAATTCAGCCCTTTAGATTCTGTAGAGTGACTCCGGTCGTGTGCTTCACTGTGACTGTGAAGTCTGACACAACATGCAGATCATGTGAGCAAACCGTACTAACCAGATTAGAAAAAAAAATCTGATGGCAGAACACACTCACATTTATTTATATAGTGCTTTTAACAAACACAGATTGTGTCAAAGCAGCTTTACAGTATCAAAAATGGGAAATAGTGTGTAAATGCGAAAAGAACAATAGTAGAAAAGTACAATAGAACAATAGAAAAGAACAATAGAAAAGAACAATAGTAAACACTCAATTTTCAGTTAAAGGCAGTTCATCATTGTTATTCAGTGATGTCATTGTACCAGTTTAGTTCAGTTTATCTGTGCGATCACGTCGACGATATCGTTGGAAATGAAGTGTCCCCAACTAAGCAAGACAGAGGCGACAGCGGCAAGGAACCAAAACGCCACTGATGAAAGAATGGAGAGAAAAAAGAAACTTGGGAGAAACCAGGCTCAGTCGGGGGTCCAGTTCTCCTCCGGCCAGACGAGTGTGTTGTTAAGTTGTCCTGAGCAATTTTTGACTGGGCTGCTATCTATTGATAAGATGTTATTGGTACTGCTATTTACATAGTTGCATAGTGTTTTTATTTTGTGTGTGTGTGTTGCTACACAGTGTCTTGCTTCTGGTCTAAGATCTCCTCTTTAATGTAAATCTGGGGGAATTATACACCCCATTACTTGATGTTATAAAAATGGTGTGTAGTGTCATGATTGTGTGATTGGGTCTTTGTAGTTTGGGCTTGACTTTGGGCAGTTCATGATCACTACCTCTCAGATTTGGGCTCCAAATGAATGACTACTAGACAGTTTCGGGCACTGAATGAATCACTTCTTCACCAACTCTGGCTCCAGATGAATCACTACTGTGCAGTTTGAGCTCCAGATTGAGTCAGGATGACAGCAGCCATTTCTGGGATGTTTTGGCTCAACTTTTCTGTAGTTGAATAAAGTACAGTCTCTGGGCAGTGTTGTGCATATGTCAAACGCATCTGTCCATGCTAATCTGCAGTTGAGTACACTTTGTGTATACTTAGCTAACACCACTAATTAAAGGGATAGTTCTCTTTCAGTTGCCATTGACTTGTCTAGAGTTTTTATTTATTTATTTCATACTATGGAAGTCAATGGAGACCAGCAACTAAATGTGAACTATCCCTTTAATACTATTTGGTTAGTAGTTTAATAGTTTTCCTGGACCATTTTAAGAGCAGCCAAGAGTCAATGGCTTTTGTCTCTCATTCCATTCCATCGTCAATACAAACTATTTCTCAAAAACACACAAATGAAGGTCCCCTACCCTCTCCAGCACTCGCCGATAGTGGCACATGTATAATTGCATTGTGCAACAGTGTGCTCCTTAGAGGAAATAATTACCATCATAAAAAGAGCAATTACTAACCTGGCAGAGAGCAGCCGTAAATTTTAATGCATCTGCTCTATGACGGCAGCTCATACAAATCTGTTTGTTTATTTGTCTGAGTTACGGCATTGACAGACATAAAAAAACAAGACAAAAAAAAAAAAAAAACACTTCAAGTCACGCCAAGCAGATGCACCGAATCAAACCAAATGTTTCAAGATGTGCAACGAAGGCACTTCTCTCTCCACGTTTCACTCGTGCTTATAAAGATTTTATTCCAGTGTCAAAAATAGAACTCGTGCACAATGGGAACTATCCATTTTCGATTGAGTCGAGGTCGTTCAATTCATCTCACTGTACTAAAGCTTCTACAAATTGGAAGTCATTGTCACAGGGTAATTCGTTTTCATCTTAAAAACCCCAGCTCGTAATAAAGAATCATTTAAATGATATGAACGCACGACTGAATGGTTTTCAGTAATTTGCATAACAAGCAGAGGCATGGGCCTCGGGTGCCGTGACACAAGCAAATGAAAAGATGCATTAAAGAGAGCGTTAAAGAGAGCACAGAGAGCTCCAGCGCCCGCATCCGGTCAACGACACCCGTTTTGGGGAGGATGATTCTAGCAGATTCTCACTGTCAGAAAATGAATCACAATCTGCTAGCTGTCACTGTCTGAGAAAAAACTCATCAATCACAGTCCTACTCACATTATGATGGCTGGAATACGACTGTCTGCGATTCCAACTCTTTTGAGGATGAAAAATTAAAAACTGATTGAATGTAAGAGGCGGTTATTAAAGGTCATCGTTTGTAATATTCTCAGAGAGCATTAGCATGGTGTCGTCTTTCAGTTGGAATAACAGTTGAGAGGCTGACAAGCTCAAAGAAGAAGTGTTCATTTATTAGGTTTCGCTTTGGAAAAGTAACAGCACTTTTTACAACCTGCCAGTTAATAACAGAAGGGTGGATGGTTTTTTACTTGTCGGGGTGTTTTTTTATTACACAGCTACAGTATGTGTAAAAAAAAAAAAAATATATATATATATATATATATATATATATATGTTTTTTTTTTTTTTTTTTTTCAAGTATATGCTAAATATGTGAACAGCAATTAATTAAAAAATATTTTATTTTAAACTTCAAATGGCAAAATATATTACAAAATAACTGATTAAATATTATTCAAATCGTAAAATTCATTTTGGCTAAACGTTAAATGTTTTTTCTAAAATATTATTCAGACTAAATTATGTGATTTTTTATAAAAATAATTTATTACTGACAATATGTTTATGTATATAATTATGTATGTGTTTATGTTAATATAAACAGTAAAATAGTAAGATAGTAACAGTAAAATAACTGTTACATAATATATAAATAAAAATAAAATATATTTATATAAATATATTGTGTGTGTCTGTGTGTGTGTGTGCATACGTATATATATTAAATCAAATCTAATCAAATCTAGATCTATATTATAATAAACAAATGTATAGCACTGCATTAAACAATGCAGAAACTGCATATCATCGTGGTGTTTTACCTGTTATCCAAAGAATCTGTATTTTTAACTCTTCTTCTTGTACATTTCTTTCTCAGTACAATTCTGTCTGTCTGCCACTGTCAGTCTGTGTTCTCAGGCCACTTTAAATTCACTGCAGCCTCCATCAAATCAAAGCAAACTCCAAAAATGCCTTAGCACAAGCAACACTGTCAATGTAGATTATACTGTTGATTGATGACTGTAAAATATGCTTACAAAACGTGTTACGGCCACGGTGTCGAAAAGAAAACTTGTGCTGTTGAACACAGCTAGATGCACCGAATGCTTTCCCCTTTACAGGGCAACAGCTGTCAATCCCAGCATTCACCGCAGTGAATGCCACTATTGTGTTGCCAATGAGACTGAACTTGATCTGGCACACACTTGCTAACAGCAATGTTTCAATATCATTTATCACTCTCAGCAAAGCAAGCACCGGTGCCTTTATTTGCTTAGATTTACCACACTGTATTAACATCAGTTCCATTATCTTCACATTTAATCTTTGTAAACAGTATAAACAGTCATTTCTTACATCAAAATGTAATTTTGAGTTCACAGTATTAAGCAATTTACAAGTCCAATCACAGGTGTCAGAATAGTATGGTTAGTATATTCGAGTTCTGCTGCAAAAAAAAAAAGCTTTCTCAAGTGACTGCCATTCAAAGTATTAATAAATATTAATATTAATAAAATAGAAAATACTTTGACATCCCCGCTAAGGATAGTCGCTAGTAAAGGACAACTAGCAGGGTCTAACTGATCTAACCAACTAAACATGATACATAGATCCATAAACCAGCAAACCATAAACCAGTCAAATCACTTGTACTTTCCCATCATTAATGTAATGTATACTTTCAGTGCATAGTAATTTGAAATGTTTAACTATTCACCATACAAAGCTTTCGTAGGAAAAAAACTAAAATAATAATAATAACAATAATTAATTAATTTTAAAAATAAAGTATTATGGACTATTTTAATTGCTTTACAGCAACTGGTCTCCCACCCGCTTCTATTGCGTGGACAAGAGCTGCCTGAAATTCATCAATAAAACTATTTTCTTAAGTTGACAGAACGTCATAAAGCATAAATAATGAATCATTTAAAACTATTCCTTTACCATGATTTTGCAATATCACATAAAAATCATTGCAATTAATTAAAAGAAGTTGTTTTACAAGTGAAGGTCACAATTTCAGACACGTCAAACCCATTCTAACAGAGACAGCTGCTGCTCCGCTTTCTTACAGGCTAAGGTCAAACCGCCACAGAAACCAAACAAAAACAAACAAATAATCCCACAGCTATGTCTGCGGTCGGCTGCCATACCCTAAAAGCCTGAGATCTGACAGACTGCAGACAGGTTATGGAGCCATCAGCGTCTCTGGTACTGGCTGGTGTAAGTAACACAATCTGGTGTCTAATTTCCACCAGCTGTTCACCACGCCACCAGAGAGGAGCAGCTAGCGACCGGGGCAGAACACCTTGATGATCCGCGGCCAATGTGATGACAATGAATATTTCATACTGAGCAGATCGCATTAAAGAGAGACATGAGAGCGCTTAGCATGAGGAGGAGAGGAACCCAAACAGATGGATGAGGACAAATACACACAGCCATGGAAATACACACTGCTGGGTGCTGATACATACAGTCACAAACAAACAGCTAAAGAACAAGAGACGTATGAAGGGGCAAACACTTTCAGGCCATTTGAGAAGAAACTGATGGAGTTGTTCCTAGAAGCTTCAGAAATGCATACAGAACTATTGAAAACACTTTAGCAGCACAAACCACCCAAACACCCCAGAAACGGTAAGAGCTGCTGAAATGTTTAGCGAATGATTTGCAGTCGCGTTTGGTACTGCAAGCAGAGAAATTACACACTGCAGTTTTAATAAAAGAAAAGTTTTCTTTCTCCCTCTATTTTCTAAGTGCTGGCACATTAAATGCAGATTGAAAAAGTCAAATGCTGTGTCAGTAGCACAGGTCTGAGTGATTGCTTGTGGAATTGCAGCAGGAGGAAATTGTTTAATGCCCAAGCAAGATTGATAATGAAGCTGTGTGGGTCTGTGCCCTTAAATACTAAGCAGAAGTAATACTGTAGACAGAAAGTGCTCTGTGAAGCTCATCTGAATGTGATATTAGTATGGCAGGAACCTCAGAAACATACTAAAAATAAAAGCCGATTGCGTGTGGCGTACCCAAGTGAGAGTGTTTGTGTGGCTGGGTCCCTTGTTAAGTGTATTTTTCTAAGGGTAAATTGAGTGTATGACACTGTATAATTCAGTCGCTGAGCGGTGGGCCGCCTGCTTGGTCACACCAATTCACTGAAACAGTGACTGCACCAAATCCACTCCGATAAATTTTCCATTTATACAGCAACATATCCCATAAGACCGCATTACCTAGCAACAGTGACAAAATGCACTTATAATAACATTAACATCACGTCGTCTATAAATTGCATACTATAGAATAACGAATTAACACTGTAATTGCAGTAAGAATGTGCAATAGAATACATATATATATATATTTTTATACATTTTTTTTTTTTTTTTTTTTTTTACAAATAAAATGGAAGCAGGACAGTTTGAATAAAAAATAAAGAATTTTAATTGTGTATTATAGTAGAGGTCAGAGATTTAATTCTAGAAATAAATACAAATATGTAAAAATGAATTAAAAAATGAATAAAACTGTGTTCTTAAAAGGTAAAATATTGAAGAGATAAATATTGCTAAGCCACGGCTAGAGGACAGCAGAAAATAGCCAGGAACTAGTGTTCACAATTTAATATATATAATCAGTAATAATAGTTAAAAAATGTATAATGACTAATAATAGCCAATGAAGAAGGCCATGATGTATTATACTGACTAACCTTGCCATATTCACAGCTGGAATATAATATCAAACCCACACAATAACCATGATATCCATTCATATTATGACAAAGGAGGTCTCAGGTCAAAAAACATTAAATGTAATTTGAGAATATTATTTATGGAGGAATAGATAATGCAAACCTCTCATAATCAAATCAAATAGATACAATACCTTTGAATCAAGTAGCCTACATTTGCAGAGTCTTAAACACCTCAATAAATAATCTGTCATTATTGAACAGTTTTTATATTTTCCCATCAATACCTTGAAGGATTCTGAATAACTAATGAGGTTTGAGGGGTCAAAGGTCACCACTAACAGCCACTCTAATGAGTGACAGTGGGATGCCACCTGCAAACCATCTCTCAAACATAAAAAACAGTCTTCACACCATTAAACTGCCCACGGTTTACTGCAGCTGATATCGATTTTGTAAAGGCTACTTAAGCAAAGCAGGAGACTGATGCGCTGTATCACTCTAAATCATGGGGAGATCTGGACGCTTATGAAATTACATGTAGTTATGTTTTACGGATACATGAATATTATATGAACTTATTAATAATTATGTAACATAACATAGGCCTATGTATATTTCATTACATGGTATATCATTGCATTACACAGTTCTGTGGAATACTTGTTTCTGATTGGTCAATCACACCGTCCAGCGGTAAGTTATTCCCAGATAACAACCGCCAAATTGAATAACACACTGCTTATCTGGGTACTACAAGTTATCTTGACCGGTAGGGTTAGTTCGCCCAATTTGCTAAATTATGTCATTAATAACTCACCCTCATGTTGTTCCAAACCCGTAATACCTCAGTTTATTTTTGGAACACAATATATTTTAGATTGACACATCCTTCATAAGATATCAATATTTCTCCAAGTATGCACACTTTTATATTATCAGCCCTAATGAGTGTAGTTCAGTGCAGCTATTGTGAAAACAAATAAACCCCAGCAGACATGACTGAATAAGAATAGGTGCTGTTATTCTATTCAAAATATCATACATTACCGATTGATTCTGCACTCCTGACATAAATTAAGAACTTACTGTCACTGCAATCGAGTTATATCATAACAGTGGTCAAATATCGAAGCAGGAGTCTTTAATCTCTTGAAGTAAGAGTGTGATGTTTTAACGTGCTGTGAAAGTGAAACAGCAATAATCTGAAGCTGCCAGCTAGTGTTTGCAGGTTAAGTTAACAGTTAACGCTCAGTTCATGATGCAGTCTTTAAAATTCATACTGGTTACGTAATTCAAGCTGGTTAATTGTTTGAACCAGTATATCAACCAGCACTTAAGTATATATATATGTCCTGTATACACACACGTACATGCAAACATTTGTCACCACAGAATATTTGCTTTTGCTTGACTGTTTAAAGGTCAACTGTATCATTTACAGTAGTTCTCACCTGAATTTGGTTTACTTGTCATAGATATTATTATTTAAATTATTAGCTAAAAATGTTAAACATGAATAACCGACAATGTTATGGTTTATGGATCAAATACAGTAATTCACGGCACAAAAAACACAACTGACTTGGAGCATTACCTCTGACATCAACAGACATGAGAAGCCTATTTAAAGCTGTGCACAAGTATATGGTTAGATGCATTTTATTATTTACATTAAATGTTGTAGACATACACCCCATGGGTCACTACCCAGCAATTGAAAACCACTTTATTCAATCACCAGATATGACGTGATGGAGCTTTAAATGCCCATCTGAAACCAGTCAGTTAAGTCGGTGTTGCAGCTACTTTGGGTTAGGGCAGAGTCTGCATCTGTGACACACCAGAAAGCTCTGTGTGTGAACAGGTGTATGAGTGGACAAATGACACACATGCTCTATCATCGAGTTTCAAGAGCACTTTTATGCACCAACATCTCTCTGGAGCATATGCCCGGATCCTGTTGCTGCAGATGGATTTACGTGTTTGTTAGCTGACTAATGTCATGGCGAGGACTGTATTGTTTGCTGCGTAGGGTCTAATGACAGGTAATTTGTCACACGCTGACTGAAACTGTCAACTGCGGTCAGGTAGAACGATGTCATGAGGACAATGTTCTTTTTCACCATGGTTACCACTCCCCTCAGTGCATAACACGGGGGTCTGGCAACACAAAGTGTGCTGAAAGTGTTCTCAGATGCTTCAGTAGCTTGGTAAAAAGTCACTTTGGCTGTCTATATTCTGATCACTGAATGTGCAGAAAGCAGAATAAGCAAGCTCAATCCATGCGAAGCAATGCCAAAAATTAACAATTAAGAAAAAACACTTTCAACACAAACAAATTCTGCCTTGTGTCAGAAATGAAAGTCAGAAAATAATCACATTTAATAACATTACAACTACTCTGAAACAACCAAACTATACTATTAACATAAATAGAACAAAATCCAATAAATTCTCTGAAAACAATCACAAAATACTATAAACATAATAAACACTTAAAAATCCAATAAATACTGTGAAAACAATCAATTATACCATACTATAAAAATATTGCTCAGGCTCAGATATAGAAGTCAGAAACATAATTAAACTCCACATTAATAACATTAAAATGACTCTGAAAGCAATCAAATAATTCTAAGCATAAATACACACTCCAAAACGAGCAAAATCGAACAATATTACAAACATAATACTTAAAGGTGCTGTAGGGAACTTTTGTAAAAAAATTTTTTTTTACATATTTATTAAACCTGTCATTATGTCCTGATAGTAGAATATGAGACAGATAATCTGTGAAAAAAATCAAGCTCCTCTGGCTCCTCCCAGTGTCCTATTGCCATTTGCAGAAACTCCATCGCTCCAGGTAAAAAATAACCAATCAGAGCTGCGGTCCGTAACTTTGTTTGTGTTCAAAATGTAGAAAAATGTATATAATAAGCGAGTACACCATGAATCCATTTTACAAACCGTGTTTTTGGCTTGTCCTGAATCACTAGGGTGCACCTATAATAAGTGTTTATATTCGGACTATTTTAGATTGCTTCGGGGGTACCGCGGCGGAGTAACCCAGTACCTTTGTGATTCTTCATAGACATAAACAGAGAGAAGTAGTTCCGGCTACGATGTTCTTCTGCAAGACGCAAGCAGTTCTGTTTATTAACCGCTAGAGCGTCAAAAGTTACCTACCGCAGCTTTAAAAATCACACGCTGAAAGCAATAAATCAATCAATACTATAAACATAATAAATATTCCACAGCTAAAAAATACTACGAAAACTAACAATCAAATGACAGTATAAATACTCTGGAAACAATCAAACAATATTATAAATATAATAAACACTCCAACATGCAGTAAATACTCTGAAAACAACCAAATAGGATAAATACTGTTCCCTACACAGGGGTCACTGTCAGTGTGAGCAGATCAAGGACATTAGGAATGTTTCCACAGAAACATTTCAATCATGGTCTCAACTCTGACTTGTTTTTCCAAGCATGTTAATCTCTACTCTGATTTGTGGGACATTTGGTATCAAATTGAGACAGTAATTAAAAGGGAATGAGTTTAATTGTGTGGAAATGGAGTCACACCTAGTCAGTTCTGAAATATATCACTGCCAGAAATGATGCAGGTATATCTGTAATTCAGAGCGACAGGTGTGTGTGTGTGTGTGTGTGTGTGTATGTTTGAGAGAGAGACCTGACCAAGCCTGACCTTCATCTCTGCATGTACTGTATGTTCATTTTAATTTAGCAAGGATGCGTTAAATTGATCAAAAGTGACAGTAAAGACATTTATAATGTATCGAAAGATTTGTATTTCAAATAAATGCTGTTCTTTTGAGTTCATGATATCTGTGAACAGTACTTCTTTAAGAGCCGATATATTAATGCCAGAACAGTCAACACATTCTGAATACTATACTTTATAATATATAATAATACTTTATTCTGTGCTAAAATATATATATATATATATATATATATATATATATATATTATGAAAAAGTTATCGATTTTTATATAGCACACATAATTCTTTAAATGAAACTTATGAATGCTCTATAACAAAAACACAACAATGGCTCAGAAAAGATGTACTAAGACCTGAAACATCAGAACAATTCAATTGAAAACAAACAACAACAAATGTCAAATTTCAATTGAGATTCTGCAGCAGGATTGTTCATAATGGAATTTTAAAAGGAGAAATGAAAAGAGGCAGATGAATGACAAGGATAATCTCTATTGTCAATGCTTGTTGTCTGTACGGTTGGTTTCTCTTATGTAAAGACACGGCATGACCATCTGTCTCCTTACAGTGAACTCTGTACCACAGATAATGAGAGTTAGCCATGCAGTCAGAGATTATCAATCTGTGTTACATTAAATCATTCCACATTCATCTGAAGCTCTGCTGGGATGTGCTGAAGGGGCAAGAAGGCATTGATGTTAAATTGTAAATGTTAGAAAGAAATGCCAATAACATATTCATATCTTAACTTACATTAGTATGGAGGCAGAATACTATAGTATTATCACACTATTATAATTAGTGTTTTTTTTTTTAATCTATATTAAATACACTTTAAATATATTGATTAATACAATAATAATACAACTACTGTATAATGTCTAAAAAATATATAAAAATATAAAAACATGCCCAAAAGTATAGTACTCTAATGTATTCAAGGTATGCCATGGTAATAGTACTTACTGAACTTACAAAAAAACTACCTAAAGTTAGCATGGTAATAGAGGAATGTACTATAAAATAAACCTAAAGCTAAATAGAAATATATCAAAAAGGAAAAAACTAAAACTTATAAAAATGAAAAAAGCACAAAATTATACTAAAATAACGCTGCACGGCACATGTTCAAAAACATGGTACTATAATGTATTTTAAGCAATTCCTTGGTATAACCATCAAGATAGTGTCTAAAACATGGTATTACCATGGTACTTTTATTTAATGAAAATAAAATTTAAAAAAAAGGTACCAAGTCACTAGAGGTGTGTACCATAGTAGTACCATGGTTTTCTTGGAAGTACATTGGAATTTTTAAGGTACAAGAATTTCAGTAACATGGCATATTTTAAGGTTCCACAGTATGGCCATCTGATACCATCACTATATCTTGGGCGTGTAATGATACCATGTTAGTTTTATGGCATAGCATGGTATTTACATGATGCATATTTAAAAGGACTACCATGGTATTAGCACAGTGCATGTTAAAGATGTAAAGCATAAACTGAAGATGCACCCGTCTGCTGTGTGAGAAGGTATGTGCTGTTGTTGCTCTCCTCTCAGATGGACAGAGCCGTGTCATTAGTCACAAGCCCTCTCCCTCTCATTAACTCGGCCCGTCGCTATGGCAGCCACACAAAGGCCGTCCCCTCCCTGCCTGCACATGGAGGGTGACAGGCCAATTAGAACAGGGCACACTGACACACTGTGATTACCTCTCCACAAGCTGGGGAGAAGCAGACTGCGAAAAACAGGGGTGGCAGAAGGTAGAGGAAGAGGTGGAGGCCGTGAAAGACCAGACACATCTCTCATGTCATCGAGCTTTCGAGTTTGAACACATAAGCTCTGCTTCGAACCCTAGTGAGCGGCCTACCTAGACAGCATTTTAAGGCATCATATGTGAGCTAACCAGGTGCTGTAATGTATCTGTCCACACTCAAAGCTGTCTGTGGTGAACACAAGCTCAATATATTTTCACATTTTATTCTACAAAATAAAATACATCAGCAGTGCAAAGCTTTTGCATGTCTTGTAAAAGGCGTTGCTAACAAGGGTCTACATATAAGACTATAGTGTTTAAATGTTTGTCAGAAGCAACACCATGTCATGTGACCATGGTGTAGTTCGTTTATAGCCCATGTTTAGCTTTATACTTCTAACGACTGTATTTAGGCTCAAGATTCATAAATGTTGTATTCATTCATAATAAACAAAACATGTAAGAAGCATAACGTTTGGGGGTCAAAGAGCTTATTTTCTGCGATAATCCAAATGAAAAATTACATTTGGTGTCGAGTGATACCAGGGTGATGCTCACTTCTGGGTTGGCCTGCAAAAATAACCCTAAAAGAATCCCATAACTCAATGAAACTAGCTAAAATATGTCCAGAATTACACAATATAATATAATTAATTCAGTACCTAGAAGTATTTATTAAATTTGTTCACCCTCATTGAAATCTTTTTTTACTTTATCCTCTTAATAATTGTGCATGCATGCTGTGTATTTTCAATTACCCAAACTATATAATTAATGCAAATTAACAATGATGATTATTCTAATGCATCCTGGACAAAGGGAAAGCACTACCTACTCAACTATAATTAAACTGTTGTGGTATAAAAAGGGTTTTAAACTAGCGTTACATGTGGCTTAAAAATAGTAATTAAAAACAAAACCATCTGGTTGTAATCTTTGGAAAAGTTCACGCAAATGCATGCACATTTTATGCACATTCTTCAGGCAAAATGTTGCATTAATGGTGCAAATAAAAGTCATGAACATTTGACTTTTTTTCACTTTATCAACATGATAGCCTATAAATCTTTCAGTTTTCGGTCACATGACCTAGCGGACAAACATCCATAGAACCACAGCACTGTCCTGTTAATTGTGAGCAGCTTTCCACTTCACAAGATGTTAACCGATGGATTGGAGTGGTGTGGATTATTGTGATGTATTTATCAGCTGTTGGGGCTCTCATTCTGACGGCACCCATTCACTGCAGAGCATCTATTGGGGAGCAAGTGATGGAATGTAAACATTTCTCCAAATCTGTTCTGATGAAGATAAAGACTCATCTACATCTAGGATGTCCTGAGAATAAGCACATTTTCAGCAAATGTTCATTTTTGGGTGAACTGTTTCTTTTAAAATATAAATATGCAACATGTATTTCCCAAAGTTGATTACTTTTATCAACACTACCTAAAAATTAATTGGGGGATTTAAAAATACATTTCAAATCTGAATTTAAGTAGCATTTTAGTAAACTACTTTATATTTGATATATAAAAAAAATTGAGTCATCGTTCTGTGCTTCTTGGTTCTTATAAATAGGCAGATTGGAGTGTATGAGTCTGTAATAGTCTCAGTGTTTTGCTTTCATGTGCTAATATGCAGACTGCCTGTCTGCACATTAAATGACTAAAGAGGGTGAGAAATGAGATATGGAGAGTTCTAGGAGTTCAAAGTGATGAGCAGACACATGCATTATGATAGCATTAGTTGTCAGCTATAATCTACCTTACTCACCGCTGCTGTCCCGGTGGATCTAGCTCATAACAAATGGATGCAATGTTTTGATCTCACAAATACAAAGGCAGCCTACAGGTCAGAGTGTGGATCAAATCAACCAGTAATTATGGTAATATTATCAGACATTCATATCATGTAACTTTTCAAGCTTACACTGTATGAAGTTCAAATACAGAAACCCTTTTAATGTAATCCTGAGAGCAAAAGCAGCCATTATTTAGCTGCAGTACACTATTACAGGTGTAACCCGAATGATTTTAGAAACGTTTAACAATTTGGTTAAACTTTGGTTAAAAATTACATTTTACAACTTTTAAAAGTGACATTTTGTTGATAGATCTCATATGCATACACTCCTAATCTTAGATGCAATGTTAAAACAGTTATATTGTGAAATATTATTAAAATTCAAAATAACTGTTTTTATTTTAATAGATAATCAATTATAATTTATTCCTGTGATCAAAGCTGAATTTTCAGCATCATTACTCCATAGAAATCTTTCTAATATGCTGATTTGCTGTTCGAGAAACATTTGTTGTTATCATCAGTGTTGAAACTGTGATTTATTTTATTCAGGATTTTTTTTTTTTTTAATAGAAAGTTCAAAAGAAAGTTCCTTAAAATATTTAACTCTTTTCTGTCACTTTTAATCAATTAAATGCACCCTTAACCCTTTAACTGCCCCACCAAGAAAAAAGCATTTTTTGTTTGCATTTCTTATCTCCTTATGTCATTAGTTACCACACTCAATGTATTTTTTTTCCAACACGTCCCATAATTATTAAAACATTAGCTTAGCTTTTCTACGTTTACCATAAAGTGACAAATCAACCATTTGGTTGAGCACGTTTTTGAAAAATTATTGAAAACATACTAAAGTTTTTTCATGGCACCACGTAAAATAATTTTGTAAAGTTAGGGCTCTTACAGTGTAATATGTCAAAAAAATATGCTTACCTTGCAAAATTTCACCAAAAACAGTTTACATGGCTCAATCAGCTTGAATTAAGTTAGGTACTCCTCTCAATAAAATATAGTGACTCAAAATGTGCTCAACCATTTGGTCGAGCGGCAGTTAAAGGGTTAAGGAATAAAAGTATTTAATTTAAAATTTTTCTGAAGCTTTGAACAGTAATGTAGATTTGTTTTAAAGTAGACCAGCTACTTATCACAATACAAACATAAAAGCTACAAATAAAAGCTTAAATAAAATATCTGTGGCATCTACTGTATATCAGAGTGGAATAACTTTTGATATAATATGCAAAACAAATCAAACAAGTCTAATTTGCATATTTTATAAATTCTCAGGTGAAAAGTCACAATGCAAAAACAAGTCTTGGTTTACATGATTACATCACATTTTGATTTCCAGCATCAAGAGCCACATCAAGAGCCTAGCTTGGATATTTCACTATAATTCCTGTCATTGCTAAATAACAATGTGTGTAAAATATCAGCGCAAGTAAACAGAAATAACATTTTCAATATTACTCCAGAAAACATTACAAATATCTCCCAAGATTATTTGCATTAGCTCTCAGTCTAATCTCCAATAACCCCATTACACCAATCAATAGCAGCCTGAGAGCGCTGAAATACATGCTGATGCACTTTGACCTTGAGAAAGCTATCAAGTCAGTGTTTCACAGAGTTAGCGAGTTAATTTAATAGAGGAATCCATGCTGGCTGTTACCGACGCCGATGACCTTTTCCAGCATTTCCCAGGGATCCTTCAGTTAGAAGAATAAAAAAAAAAAAGACAACACACTCCACACACAAACTGTCCAATTCCCGGCCTCTCACCGGCCCAAACCCCTGAAGAAATCTCCCCGCTCGCCTTCTCAGTCGACGATCATCTCATCTCGCTGTCTGTAGGGATGCCACTGCGGCTAGTTTGTATATATGATGCTGAAAGTTGCATAAATATAATTAATAAAGATAGATTTATCTTTCTGCGTCACCCAATTATCCACCATCCCACAGAAATCTACAAAACAAAAAGTAATAATTATCAAATAAAAAAAGAAATATTTAACATAAATATAACAATATAATATTAATATTATTAAATTACACGTAATTTAGTCATTCAATTGTTTCATTATTTTCTCAATTTAATTTAAATCAATAGCTTTTTGTGTGGTATTAAAGTTACTTTGAGAATTTAAACCTAATATTGATACTGTACCATCATCAAAAACTGACAAACTAATATTTTGGAACTAGTTTTTAGCTATAAACGCCCTGCACTAAGACTCTAGTAGAATATGACTAACCTTATAACACACAGAGCAGCGAATGACACACAGGAAACAAATGAGGTGAGTTAGCTCATTTTCACAAGGTATATTTGACTTGTGTGTTTGTCTTAGAGAAACTGAGTCAAAGACAGTGAGGCAGAGACAGAACATTGTGTCCAGGCAGACAAAGGCGTTCCCCGTCTGGCTCTCATCTCACTGCTTCTATGGGAACGCTTCACTACCTTTCAATAAATAAATGGAAAAAAAGAGAAACATCCCATGTTCTCCCGGCAATTCTGCTCGATACACATTGACCTCAACAAGTGCAGCACAAACACACCCACACAAAGGAACAAAATCCCCCCCCCCCAAAAAATTCAAACACAAAGACGTATTATTTTCATAATGGTTTTCAGAGGCATTTTGTCCCTGTGGCTGAAGAAGAGATGATGGAAGATCACTGGGGAGAAATGGCTGGGTAATAATTTAATAGCTGATAAATTAAGTGTAAGAAAGCCACACACAGGGTTTTTTTCCTAAAAAAATAAATAAAAGCATTGATCGTTGTGGGTTTTGGTTATTTTGCTGTTTTAGGCTTGTAAGGCCCTTTGAAATAATTTGTTTGAAGTTTTTTGTGCGATAAGATATTGGAGTTCGAATGTATAACTTTACATTCAAGAGATCACAAAGTGATCACTAATTAATAAAAATGTGAATTACACCTGTAGAGGGAGATGACATGAAGCTCTAATATCATTACAATCCTGAAATTCAACATGAAGGTCAGCACATTATTGTAGTTTATTTTTATTGGTCATGGTGTGTGCATGAACGAGCCTGAATTTCTGCTACGCTGCTTATTCCGAACACTTATAATGGGCACGTTTTGCATTTAAATTGGCTTATGCTGACTGTTGACATTGAAAATTATGCATGTGTTTTTTAGAAGCTTTATCTTGAAATTCGTTGATTACCGTTTTGACCGAGTCTGGCTGCATTTTTGGTAATTCTCTTTAATGTATTTGCCCTAATTTGATCCGTTTTACTGGTATAAATATATATATTTCCAAATCAAATGATGATGATCAAGCAACCAAGCTAACATTTAATGTTTTAGCATAACAGAAACATTTATGACTTCTGCACTTTAAGATCTATTTTATATGCTACGTATTAAAGTAAATGGGGTCCATTTGGAGCTCATGTTCTTGCTCCATTAAATCTCATTTCAGTCTAGGAGAAGCATTCGAGACATTACGTGAGATCTCATTTGTGATTTGTCTCTTTCCTATGGGAAGAACTAGTGATTAAGAAAAACACAGAGAGAGAGGAGACTGCATCAGGTGACTTGGCCAGACCTGAACTGATGGTGGGAAGACTAGAATAGGAGGAAGAAAAAGACATTAGAAAAAGAGCAGATTGGGTGAGTGGGGTGGAGGGCAGAGGGGTTACAGATTTGTGCAGGCAGCATGGCGGTATAAAAGAAGAGCACACGGCACACAGAAGCTGTTAGTCGGAGAGCGGCATGGCATAATCGATTGTGAACACCGCCACCCAACGCAGCCAATCACAGAGCTTCACACAGACTTCTCTGGTTTAGAACACTTGCACTCGGGGAGGGGGGTAAAATGAACAAAAGAGCAGTGATGGAAAAGAGGGAGGAAGATAAACAGACTCTGAAGATGGGATGGAGAGCACAGCAGACAGCCGAAGATTGGCGGGGTGCAGATTTTTTAGCGAGCCGCTCTGATGGAGTGACCTTGAGACGATAAAGAGTGTTTTATGCCTAATCTGAGATGCACATGCTCTCGAGGAATCACAATCACACATGACAAGATGGTAATTCACAATGCGTCCAAGATGAAATCATCTCATTTCGGACTGTTTAATACCCAAATGCATCTGAAGGGCTTTCTACAAAAGCATCTGTCGTCTAAATGCACACAACCCGAAAAGGTTACCAGAGGATGACATTTCTTTAATCTCCTTATCTCAGCCTGATGGAGATCAAAGCCTGCAACACAGCTTTTAAAATCACATCTAACCTGAACAAATAAAGTTAACACTAGTTTGTAGTAACCCACGCACACAGTAGACAGTTGAGATGTTGCCACTGAAAATCTTTCGTTTTCAATCATCCTTAGCCACCAACTATCTTAACCAGCCAGTTTAAACAAAAGACAATGCTAGTCAACCAATGTAAAGTTTCCTGACAATATAAACTCCCTAAGTCTGCTGGTATTGGATCAGTGTTTTACTCCACACTCAGGGTCACAGCGATGCTGAAGAGATAGCTGTAAGACACTTCATCTATCTGTAATAAAAGTGGAAACAACCAATTAACCAGTCCTCTCCCTGTGACAGGCACCATCTTCATTAATTTCCCATTTAGGTTTTTTTTTTTTTTCCTGCTGAAAGAAAATGGCAGAGGTCGCTTAATAATGCTGGAAAAAGAGCGGAGAGAGAGTCGGCGAGAGTGAGAGAGATCCCATTCGTCACGCTTGACAGACATCACCTGTTCAGAAAAACCATCTCAATTATGAACAGGCATTAAAAGATGGGCTGCCAGATTAAGCCGGCCTCCTCCGCCGATAATGCGAGGCTCGGACGCACCGTCACTGGACTGGCACCGAGAATAAATAAAAACAGCAGAGAAGAAGGCAATGTTCTGTGTACAGATGCTCAGCAGGTGAAGAGAGAGCAAAGAAGGGCAAAAAAATACATGTTGACCGAAACTGAGATGACAAAAAACAGATAGAGCACAGGTATATCACCATATAGCTCACCATACACTCATAAATCAATGACTTTATAAATATCACAATAATAAATAACTATATAACCTCAATAAAACCTATGAATATCACTTAAAGGGATAGTTCACCCAAAAATGAGAATTCTGTCATCATTTACTCACCCTCAAGTTGTTCCAAACCTGTACGAGTTTTTCTTCTGTTGTGCACAAAACATATTTTGAAGAATGTTAGTAACCAAACAGTTGCCGGTAGCCATTGACTTCCATAGTATGGAAAATATATTCATATAAAATTGCACATAATTCAGTTTTTTAATTAACTTCTAAATTATAACATTTATATTTGTTGTTGACATAAGGATTTAATTTTGTCATACATTAAATAAAGACATCACTATCAGTTTTTAAGTAAAATATAATATTTAGTCTAATGTCCGACATGTATCTAGACTTCATTTCTCTAGTGATCTAACAAGCTGTGCACCCTGATGACTTGCCTGAAGTAAATGTGACATTTTGTTTACAAGCGGTTTTATTGATGTGTTTCCAAGGCTGAAACTCTGATTGAGCAATTACAGGAGGAATGCGATGATAAAGTAAAGAGCAAGGGATGATCACGCTCCACGCTGACATTTGAACTGCCACATTTGTGGAGAATTTGTGATATTGTTGTCGCATGCACACAATGAGCACTCTTTGTGATAAATTCCTGCAGCTGCTTCAGAGTTGCTTCAGAGAGGCCTCTTGGTCGCCTCTATGACCAGTTTCCTCAGTCGCTTTGATCCAGATTGGAGCGATGTCCTGATCCAGGAAGGGTCTGTGTTGTACCAAATCCCTTCCACTTCTTAATAATAAACTTCACTGTGTTTCTAGCCATTGATGAAGCATTTGAATGTCTTTTTGTCTCCATCTCCTGCTTTTCTTTGTCCACAACTTCATCCCAGAGATCTTCTGACACTGACATCCCACCCATAGTTTATTGTTTGCTTCAGTTGCTCCAAGGACTGAAATGCTCCAGGAAAGCTCTTTTCATGCTGAGCAAATCAAAGTGACCACAGCTGACCGCAGTTGAAAGTCAAATGGCTTTGAGTCCCATTGAGAAGATGATTAGCGACACCTGATTGAGTTCACAAGTCATTTTTAGAAAAGGGTGATCCTTTTTCCAACTCAGTGATTCTTGATTTTTATTAACTTTTTTTTTCCGACATCTGGATATTTTTTCATATAGCTGGATAAAACAAAAACTGTGTCCGTCTTCATTTCAGGCTGCAAAGCAAAATGTAATTATTTTAAAGGGGGGGGGGGGGGTTCTTATACCCACTGTGTGTGTGTAATATATGTCTATGTACACACACACACACACACACACTAAATTGCTTCCATTGTAATGACTGAATCTGGCCTTCACTTAGACTGAAAACTGATTTGTCTACATGAATGTTATACAACGCAGATGTCCTAAAGTGTAAATCACATTACACACCACATAAGCTATAACATCAGCTGACCGAACCGTAAGCATGTCCACCTTTTGATTATCGATTCTGTTGACTGCAGTAAACAACGTCAGTAAGACTTACCAGTGACCGAGCAAATGCGCTTAGCAAAGCTGTTTTACTGCTTTCCCCAGTGCATGTTGAGCCCTATACAGCCAGATAAAGATGCACAAAGACAGATAGCAACATTTGAAGATCTCTCCATGGGGTCACATGTGTGTGCGCATGCGTAAAGCCATGTATCTGCACTGCTGAACTGTGAAGGGGAGAGCGCCTCAGGGCCAGACGCTGATGGGGACCTTTCAAATCCCATTGCGTTGTCTCCGTCCTTCATTTTCCCATTGCATTGCCATGAAGGCAGATAACATGCTCGAGTAAAGGTTACAACGCACGCTGACATTTCTGCTGAAACCAACAACTACTAGATTCTTAATAATAGTGGCCTACTTTGTACGTGTGTGTGTGGCCATGTCTGTGTGAGGAGAAAGAATAGAAGGAATGAAGAGAGAGGCTTTCTTTGCAGTACTTTAGAGCTGTGTGACACAAAAATGGGAATTAGTTGTGTTCTGATGAACTAAAATGTCTGATGTAATCTGATAAAACAAATAAATAAATAGGCTTGTAATTCCCAAATGTCCCCCGCCCCCATATGCTTAATATATTAAAGAAATTAAACTCATCTACTAAGAACAATAAGGCAACTCATGTATTCCAAAAGTGTTCAGACGTGACTATATTTACAATACAGCACCGCTTCAAATGCCTAAAGATACATTAGAAAAGTTAATTCACTACTCCTCAAAATAAAAAGCACATATTTCTAAGGCCTGTATAAGTTAATTAAAAGAAAGCCTTGCTCAGTAGCCCACAATGCATTGGGGTGAGTGATAAGAGCGTACAGGCTAATTTGACTGAAACTGGGATAACAAAATGATGTGCAGAAAAAAAAGAGCTCTAATCAAGCCCAGTCCTGTTGTTTGTGCACGTGTGGTTTGTGTTCAGGAGGCTTTAGGTTTGTACTTCAGATTCTGTCAGACCACAGACCTCAACCCCTGTGCCACAAGATGATCACAGATGCTTCTCTCATATCTAGAAAGATTCATCTTACACACACTGGTGTGTAAAGTGTATGAATTGTCATTATTATCTTTCACTCATGCAATATAATTATGCTTCTCATTCCAAATACACAAACTGTTTTTGCACGAAAAACTGAAATGAATTCAGCTTGACCATTTAAGGGTCATTATACCAGAAGAACAGCAACCAAGAATGTAAAATTCTCATTACTTGATCAGATTGTATGTAACATTTACACACACACACACATTAAAAAAAATAAATAAATTTGGTTATTCATATTTTTGTTCAAAATAACTATTTCAGTATTAAATGAAACATATTTATATTTATAATTAAGGTACTATATATATATAATATGTATTTATATAAAAATATTAAATTGTGTAAATTTATATAAAAAATTTATATTAAATCCAAATCCAAAGGATATGCAATTTGTAACATGTTTATATCATATGTACGTACTATTTCTTGCATACACACACCATTTAATTGATTTATTATTTTGTTTTTTTAAAAAGTTATTATGCATTTGCCTGCTTTGATTAGACACCATTGATTTTCTTAAAAATATAGTTTGTAAAACAATATGCAGTATTCTATGATAATCTTTTCAAACATATACATAAACATATTCAAACATATATATGTATATAATTTTCTGTTTATTTAAAAAAAAATCACATTTACTTCCTATGATTGTTGGACGCTGAATTAAATATGCATTGCAGTATGGTCATGTAACAAATGTAGCATACAACTGTTTGAAGACATATATTTAGTAGTATGCAATAAATAATGAGTAAAATGCTTTAATCAATATTCAATTCCCATTCAAAACATAAGTATTGTCAAAGAGCAATAAAACAAACTGCATGCTATTATTACTCGAGCAGTACATAAATAAGCATAGAAATAAAATATATGAATGACTAAGATGAAAAGCGATATACCATCCCTAATCTATAAATACAGAGGCGGTGTGGATTAAATACCAGGCTACACACACCAAATAACCAATGCCTGTGATGAAAAACCTCTCTGGACGTTGATTAGAGAGTGTCTCTAAATTGTAATCCTTCAAACACACAAAAATGTGTGGTTGCCACTTTTGCAAGAGCAATCATCACACAGTTTCAAATAAGTGACCATGGTGTCACTCCAATTCTGAGGCAAGGCATCCCGATGGGCAGTGAAGCAACACAGCACCAATAGCAAACACATCGCTCCTGCTGCGCTATCCAATTTATTAGCCAGATTAGCATAGAGAAAGAGACATGTTTATTCAAAACGGGTAGCGAGTAAATGCTGAAAGATAAAACAAACAAACCAAAAAAATAATAATCTGGATCATGGGAATGCCCAGCAGAAATCTTATTGAAATGAATTATAAAAACAGTAGAGGTTTTACTAATGAAATGCTAATAAATTTGGCTGAGGGGGCAAATTGGTTATTATGCCGGCATGTGTCCGCATATTAATGTATAAATGACTGTTATGTGCAAATTGTATATTTGACTGCAATACCTGTTTTTCATCATTTATTGGTTGGCATATATGCTAAGGTCTGATGATATCAAATCTGACAAACGCTTTATATTCTTTTGGGCCTTCAAGGTCCTTCTAAATGTGTGCATTTGATGGTACAGGTAAAAACTCGGAAGATTTTATACTGTTTTGAGTTCTAAGGAACTATAGTTTCGAGTGACTACATACAAAACTTTGTCATCAGTTCAATCCCATTTCAAAAGAAATATATGCATCTCTGAAAATTAAGTTTGTTGTATCAAAAAAAATAAAGTTTTCATAAAATCCCAAAATCTGTCACTTCAAACTCTCCTGTGGAGCAATTTATAACTATGACGGGATGCATGTTTACCTTTTGTTTCGTGGGGGAAAAATACATTTGTTGGTTAAGTCCACATTTTCTTCTCTTTTTTTCTACTAACTGACAGAGAAAGGAACGTTTTAACAACTAAGCAAAACTCAGAGGATGCACTTTAGTTCTATAAATGCTGCTTATGAATTTCATCGTGTTGTTTTTTTCCCACTCCAACATCCCCTGCCTATTTCTGGAAAATAACAGTAACTTCTGGCAATATTTATAGCTAATCTTCTTCAAAAGAACAAAATATATTTCTAAACAAAACTGTGCGGTCAATATTTACAGCAAACACTTTTTTTAAATATGATTATTTAAATATCATCCAATAGCTACAAAAAAGCTAATCAACTATGCCATGTTTTTTTTTTTTTTTTGGGGGGGGGGGTGCAGTTTCTCATCCGTTTCACTATGATTGACAAATATGCATTACTACATTTTTTTAGTTAGTTTGTTTAAAACCGTCTAACCCAAATTGATGGAAATTGTATATGCAACTCAAATACATAAATCTCTAACTTAGGTATAAATTTAAGTGTATATACCAGGTCTTCTGAAGCCATACTATAACTCAGTGTGAGGAACTGGCTGAAATTCAAGTCATTATTCAATATTCGTTTACAAGATACACTGGAATCAACAGCATCAAACCTGTTTCTTTTATATATATCTTAACATAATGGACCACTGAGGAGAAGTACAAACATTAAATGTCATGCAAACACATTATCCAAAGACTATTTTCTCTTTAAACTATCACCAAAAGGTCTACAACTACAAACCTCACAAAGCAAAGCAAGTGGGCGGCCCTGAAGTCCTCTCACATGCGATCCGTGTGCCCACTCTTTCTGAAGGACAGAGGCTGTGCGTGACGAAGCGCTTATTAAAAAGTGGTGAGTGAGAGAGAGATGCGCCGGCGCTCGCCAGACCACCAAACAGCAGGGGAATGGAAAGCATGACCAAGGACGGGACTCGGGTCACGACACCAAAGAAAATAGATGAGAGGAACAGAAACAGAAAAACAGAGCTGGGTGTCTGGAAACGGTTAGATGGGTATCTGAAACCTACAGTTTTATAATGCTGTTGAACTCTAAACGTAATCATTGCTTTCAAACAGGTCCATCAGACACCATTTTTTATCTTTTCATAAAACACTAAACTTCCATGCACAAGTCTCTGCTCATCAAGCATGCATTTATTTTATTAAAAATATAATTAAAAACAGTAATATTAAAAATGACCAATTTAAATTTGAATGCATTTTGAAATGTTCTTTATTCCTGTGAGGCAAAGCTGTATTTTTAGCATCATTACTCCAATCATCCTTCAGAAATCATTCAATACTGATTTGCTGCTCAGCTTTCAGAAATTATTGTTGTTGGGCAATTAATGAAGGTTCTTCTACTTGATCTACTTGATATTTTGATACATTTTGTAATTATATGACTGATAAAAACTGACGAATGAGATGAAGAGATCTTCACAGATATAATGTTACTAACTTTGTAAAAGCAGCATTTTTCAGATGTTGGACACATGCACTCGCTGTCTCTCAAACTGTGGTGAATTGTCTTAAGGGACTGCTGTTCCAGGTTGGAGACCGATAAAACACAAAACGTTGCAAAGGGACGTCTATTATCATCCTCTGCGGCTGCTTATCTGTCTAAAAGTGTGACTTTGGGTCAATGCAATCATTTCTGGGGGAATGGAAGTGAGCCTAAATTTAACGGCCTTTGTTTACCTTATCTCATGAGCGCGAGTAATTCTCTCACCGTCGTCACAGACCAGAATGACCCAGATGTAAAGTTTCTCTTCTATTAATCAGTGATCCGGCCATTTTTGTAGGTTTTGTCTGATGTGATTTTTACTGGCAATCAACCAAGAAAAGGACATTTGGATTTGGAAGTTCAACTAAATAATGGTCTCATTTGAGTCTGACTACATGTAAATGAACATCGTCTATGGATGGGTTGCAATGGATGATTTGATTATAAATGTCCATTAACTTAGATTCAAATAAACCTGAAGGCAGATTTCCAAACAATTAGTCAACTAGTCATACAGATTACAAATGTTATATTTCTGAAATGCACACTGAAATTGGTGTAGGGTTTACGTTGAAACCATTTTCACGCAGAAACTACTAGTAAATTTCACGATTTCTACAATGAAATTGTTAACACGTTGAATTAAATGTGAAATTTGTTTTGAAGCTGAAAGAGTGAAATAGTATTTTCTTTTTTATCGTGCACAGTTTTGGACATCTCTTTGTACCAAACATGAAACATCAAAAATGCCATAAAAAAATCATTTTTGAGTAGATATATATTATTGGTTGATTAATTTGTGGATTTTTTTTTTTTCACCATTACTGAATCAACATTTACATTTTGTTATATCCTTGTTACAATCCAATTTCCTGAGATCTGGACCCCAAATTCTAAATAATTAAATTATTTTGATCAAATTGCTTATTGAATTCATCTTCTGCAACCTATTTCAAATGGAAAATACCCCTTGATGGTGTGCTAGGTCTCTTTGACCCCTACAAAGGTCAAACCCAAACATCTTAAAACTATGTCCATTTTCACACACAAAAAAAAGATAAATTAAAAAATAACGATGATCTTTTTCCACTTTCTAAGTCCATGTCATTGGAATTGATTTTTATAATTTCAGTGGAATGATCAACCGTATGATTAATATGACTATTCGTAGAGCAAGTTTTAATTCATGAGACACTGACAGACTATTTCTATTGAACGAATTGAAGTATTACACAAAACTAAAGACCAACATAAAGCAAAAAAAAACAGCTAGAACTCTAGCAACAGCATAGCAACATGCTGAAACCAAGCTAAACACCTTAGCAAACCAACACATCCACATTTGATCAAAGCAATCATGATTCATGCTAGTTTCACTGAGTTACCCGAGTGTTTTTAGCCCAAGCAATTTTCTGTTATCTACATATTACACAAAGGGTTTTGAACTGGATGTTGCAAAGTCATTTAAGTACACTTGACAGTGTGCTTCTACTGTCATCTAGTGGCCCTACAAAGTGATTTCTATAACATGGTGAACAGCATCTGTCAAACGAAACCATCATACAAGGCTGCACTGCGTTGACTTTCCTCAAATGTTTTTTTATTCCTCACAGTTTTTTGCAGTTAATATGTTTTTCTTCCTTTAGTGGAGTTATTTCTTACTGGAATAACACGTTTGAGCAGCATCGAAGGCCTCATTATTAATTTTTTTAAACCCTGAACTATGATTTGATGAAATTGACTTTTATGACTAGTCTTGAAGAAAAGAAATTAGATGACTAATGTGTAAAACTAGTTTAAGCAGTTTATAGTGCAACTAGGGATTAGGGGCGTGGCAAGCTAAATCTAGAGTGCTTTATTGGACAAAATTATGCCTGACTGATATTTGAATCCTAAATTGTAATATTTTTGCGTACCAAACTGTGATTTTGTTTCTTGCATGCAGTTATTAATCTAGTCAATTTGGACTACAAAGATAGAGTCGGATACAGCTGATCTGAAAGATGCATGCATAGTGTGGAAGGCAACAAAGCGGCTCTATTGTGGCAAAAATACAACCTGATTTTCACACTATTGTTTCTGCCTCAAAGGCTTTTCTATATTTTACAGTAACCTAAATAATTCTGAACCATGCATGCATTTGTATAACAGACTTTTTAGGCAAGCAATTATATAAAAATGCAATTATAATGAAAAAAAAGTAGACAATTTGTCAAAATAGTTTATTCCATATATTCCATGAGATTTCAGTGATTTGATTTTTGATGCTGTTTATGGATACGTTTAATTAATATCAATAAAATCAACAGTAGTTTGCATTCTCAGGGTTAAACTGTGCTTGATGTAAACAAACACTCAAAATTAAACTGCATCTTGATTTTTACAAAATCATCATATTTTATAAAGATAAACTAGCAAGCATGGAGCACATAGTCATTTAGCACATGCTTTATCTAAAATGACTTCAAGCACGTTTGTTAAAGACACAGTCACCATGTAATGTCAAGTCCACAATGGTAATGTGTTGTTCCTTGTATTTGTTAACCCAACCTGAGCTTCAGTCTTCTAGTCATTTCTGTCATGTAGAAGGTTCTTCAGGTATGGGTTTCTGACACTGTTCTCCTTCCCAGCCTGGGAAACACTGGCACCTAAAGCTGGCCGCGAATCCACTTGTTTCTCCTTCAACCGTCCTGAACCTCCTGTGAGCTACATAAGACGGACCCCCAGTAACAGTCCCGGGCAGCTTAGCTCTGGGAACGATGGACCATTCAGCTGGGTCCAGATGCAGGTAGGCCGTGCCGCTCGGGTCTCTCCTGATACAACGGCCCCTGGACGAGCACACGGTCTTGCTGCACAGAAACGCAGCCTCTGTCACGTTCACAATGTAGTGGCCGAGCGTGTCATCGAGGTACTCCTGAACCGCTAGACAGGCATCCTGCAAAGAGGAGACGAGACGAGAGGTTGGAAGTTAATATTATATAAACGATAAAGAGTTTTAAATATTGCACTAGTTTAATACAAATAATTTATTCATTTATTTATATTTAAATTCTAATTTCATGTCATTTATAATTTAATTGTATACTAATGGTTGGTAGAGAGCTGGAGTGCATTATGCAATGACAAGCGGTTCAGATCTAAAAAATGACTCATATGGAAACATCTACTGTAGATCATTCCACCAACTCATGCTCATGTGAATGCATGAAAGTGGGTGCACAAGCACGTATTCTTTTACTGTACTTGAAAAATATGTTTCACTGAAATAATTGTTTAAGTTGGACTACTTAGATTATTAAAACTGAAAGAAGCAAAACAGAAATATTAGCTTAAAATAAAAGCTAATTCACAAAATGAATAAATATTATAATAGTACATAAATATTACCCTAAAAAAAACAATGTTAAGAGAGACATTTATTATTATCAGTAAAATTTATAATTCATAATTTTTACAAAACTTTTTGCTAATTTATTTGTATCTGATAAATATTTAGATATTGAAATTGTTTAAAAAATGTATGATTACTAGACAATGGAATGAATAATTATACTAATTATAATTATCGTAATATTTTTTAATTCATATCAAGCACTAATTTGAAGCATCCACATAAGTTCATGTATTTTTGGGAAATAGACTTCCTATGATGTAACATGTCCATAGTCCAACTAAAGCTGTTTTTTATAAAAACAATTTGTTTGCTTGTTGTTTTATAATTATTAAGCTTGACTAAATAGTACCGTATTTTCCGTACTATAAGTCGCACTTTTTTTCATAGTTTGGCAAGTCCTGCGACTTAAAGTCAGGTGCAACTTATTTATCAAAATTAATTTGACATGAACCGAGAGAAATGTATCAAGAGAAATGAACCAATAGAAAATATTACCATCTACAGCCGCCAGAGGGCGCTTTATGCTGCTCTGTGCTCCTGTAGCCTACACTGAAGACAAAGAGCGCCCTGGACTGATGCGATTTATACTCAGGTGCAACTTATAGTGCGAAAAATACGGTAATTGAATGTAAATTGTATTTAAAATTAAATAATCTAAATGATCAGAGATGTATGAGTGCATTTGTGTAATAATCTAAAGCTCTCCAACCTTTGTTTGGGAGTAGTTTCCATCTCCCCACAGCACGACACCAGCAGCTCCGAGAGCCATGCTCTCACCGATGGTGTGCACCAAGTCCTCCTGAAAACACACACAAGTCACACATGGACCATTTTTATTCAATTATATATTTTAACCTTTTAATTTTGATCCATAATTGTATTTTTGGAATCTCTCTCAGAACATTTTTTTTTTTTTTTAAGCTGACGAACAATAAAAACATTGACAGCCAATCAGAATCCAGAGTTTTAAAAGCGTAAGCATTTAGAGCAGCATGTGACCAAACTAACTTTAGCACTCTCTATTCTATGTGTGGGTGTGTGTGTGTGTGTGTGTGTGTGTGTGTATATATATATATATATATATATATATATTATTTATTTATTTTTATTTTTTCAGTTTTAGTTATTTTTGTTCATTTAAACTAAAGTGAGAAATGTTGCCTTGAAAAATAATTAAAGTTAAAACTTACATTTTATTTTATTTCAAGGAACAACAACGTTTTTTAATGGTTTTAATTTCAGTTTCAGATTTAGTTAACTATGACAGTAACCTTGGAGAGAATTAAAGAGAAGAAAGCGAACAGGCCTTTGTGCTGACCTGTGAGAGAAACTCCATGGAGTAAGTGTAGGCGATCCTGGCGTAGGGGAAGACAGATGGCGGCCGATGGGTGGTCAGTTCCCTCACCCTCATGGCCTCCAGGATCCGATGCCGGCTGTACAGCAAGATATCCTGACCGCGGCCCCGGAGCCCGAGATCCAGATAGATATCAGGGTACAGAGCTGAGCTGATGTTCCACAGCCAGGTCAGTTTATCATTCCTCTTCATCTCCAGAGCAGGACACTCACCGGTGTATGTCTCGTTCTTCTTGTACTGATAATTATAGCAGCAGGGGAAGCCATAGAACCCCCACAGCCCTCCAGGACGCTCTCTACGCCCCAGTTTTAAAGTCTCCTCCATAAAGGCCCGCGAAGCGTTCTCAAATTCCCTCACAGCTTCATCTTCGATCTGCTTCGGATTCCAAGTAGGATGTTTGGCTTTCACTAAAGCCCTGGAGCCATTCCAGTAGATTTCCTTAGCGTCCCAGTTCCGTTCCCACAGTGGCCTCCACTTTTCCCAGTCAATGACAGCAAGCCCGTGAAATCCCAGATCTGGGATGTCAGTCATCAAGTCGCCCTCGGCCTTCCGGAGGTGCTGTTTCAGGCTGGCATTTTGAGGAACACCTCCATACACTGGTTCATGACCTCTACCATAGTAAGGATACTCGCCTAACTTATCCGAGTAGAAGATAGTGATATTGTCGCCCATGAAGGACTGGTTGCTGTTGAGCACGATGTCGAAGACGCTCAAGTCCAGTTTGACCCCAAATCGAGACATGCAGCGCTCCGTTGGCGCGTTCCATACGGAAAAAAATGGGAGATGGGTGAGAAGGGAGGATGGACGGCCGAGAACAGACACAAAACAGATGGCAAACACCACCAGAGACCACGTCCCACGTCCAAGTCTGTCCATCCCTGGAAAAGGTGACACGTTGGACCTGCAATGATGAGAAGGCAGAGCGTTTAGCATCCAGCTCCACATCTGATGTCACGTGAGCCGAGCCAATTTAAATGGAAATGAAGCCGAGGAGCTACAGTCTAATTTCAAAAGCTAATTTCAATGATGAGAGGCAATTTTTTTGAACAAAGGTATACTTTATCCTGAACAACTCATTATCCATAATAGTCATCCACTTCAGGAAACACAACATTAAGTGTGTGTGTGTAATACAGAAGCAGGCAGAGATGAGATGGTAACTATGCAATTACTTACTTTTATGTAAATGTAAATGTAAAACTTACAAAATTAAAATTGTTAACATTATTATTTAACATTACTAACATATTGGGCATGTTACCACTGTAAAACCATGGTGTTTTGGACACTATCATAATGCCATTTTCATAATATCCTTAGAGTATCATATTAATTTCATGACATATGCGTTGATACTATTATACAGTAAATGTAATATTGTGATACAAAGTATCCTAATAAAAACAGAAGTACAAAAAAGTACACTTTTACCTCCATCTTTTTACATTAATTGTTGTACCAATGCATTTTTCAAAGTAACATAGTATTACGATCAGTTCTTTTTTGTAAGGGCAGTGTACCACAGCAACATGGCAGGCAAAAAAAAAAAAAAAAAAACACCACCTTGGTATTACCATAGTACTTTTATGTTAGTGTTGGACACCATGGTAATTTTACGCAAAACTTGCAGTTAAATAGACCCATTACACTGTCAAGATCTGACATGAAAAGTTTAGATGTTTATTATTATTAAAATAATTATCGAGAAATACATTTAGTTTTTTATTTCTCGGAAGGGCTAAAAGAGGAACTGTGACTTTATGCAAGAAAACCGACAGACACCGAGAATGTAGACAACTCACGCCGTTTACGTGATGAAACACACGCGTTCATATAATCTGAACATAAATCGTACTTACTTGACCAGTAAATCTTTTCGAACCACTCACGAAATAAAATGTTTCAACTTCACTCGTGACCCTCTCCTGTTAAAAAACAGAAGCAGAACAACTTCTCCTGTCTAACCAATGGAGGAGGGGGCGGAGTCTAAGGAGGTGCGTAAGGACGTTAGCACAGGACGCAAGAACGTACGTGGAGTTTAATATATAGATTTTTTTTCTTTTCTTTTTTTAATATGTTATTTATCACGTTTCTTACATATGCATATTTCATGTAGAACATTATGACATGAACAATGACATTATTCAACATTATTCAATTTTAGCTGATTCAACAAAATGCTTGCTTTTAAAACTCCCTTTAAAAAAAGACCACAGCAATATCATATTTTTGCACATGTTTGGTTATATATTTGACATATCATTGTAAATGCGATGCCACATCAATATGGTAATAATTTAGTGTCATGGTATTCATTTTATTATTATGTTCTTATACCATTACTATGTTTTAACTGTTCTTTCCATGTCTTGTCATTTATGGTCATGTGGGTAACAACATTTCAAGATCATGACTTTAATTCTCAAAAACAAGGAAGCAATTTTAAAATCAATTCATAGTTAGAAAACATCCTTTTTACATGCAAAGGCTAAAATTAACAAACGAAGAACTGAAAATTAGATTTGTGGATAACAACATAAAACACTGAACCTGAATGCAAAGCAACTAAAGTCATTTATAGAGTGGTTAAAGATTAACAAACACACCATGTGTCACATTGCTTCGATTCTATTTGGAGTAAAAGCTCACAGAGTCCAAAGCAACAAAAATAACTTCTTGGTTTGTAAACCCTGTAATTTGGGCTGGTCCGTTTGCTGGGCAGATCCAAGGTTTGTAGTCTCATACGTTTCCTCCATTTAGTTAGTTCTTATTTCCTCAGAAAAAACTTCCACTAACTGAGAAGCACTAAATGGTTACTGGACAAAATAAATTTGAGACAAGAAATGTGAAAAGAAAGGAAAAAATTTAAAATGAACAAACAAGGTTATGAGTAAAAAAAAAATTAATCAAACACAGAAATAATTTTGATTAAATATAAAATGATTTTTTTGTGCATCACAATTTCAGAAAATCTATGTTACAATTGTGTTGACAATTTAAAGACGTAATGCAAATGCTTCTCTCACAGTCCAGTGCCTTTTTCACACGAATACAAGCGCTGTCACATTACTCTCATAACAATAACAATCACTGTTATAATGCTGACGGAGACGCTGAACCAAGCAAAAAATGTGCATTCAAATATGCTGATTTGGCAACATTATATTGCTCCAAGAAACAGTCAAAATAAATAGAAGATATAGTCCAAACAACAGTATATAAACAACAGGGTATAAATAACTGTCTGTTCTTTAGTGGCATCTTTTATATTTTCTTTCTTTTTTTATTTTATTTTATTGGGGGGGGGGGGGGTTATTTTTGGACTTGGAGAAATCTAGCATTTCATCACTTGCTCATCCATGGATCCACTGCAGTAAATGGGTACCGTCAGAATCAGAGTCCAAACAGCTGATGAAAACATTGATCACCTTTTTTTTTTTGTGATGCTGGGAACCTTAAAGCACTTTCATCATATATGTAGTTTAATGTTTGTGGTGTCTGTAAAATATGGAAGATGTGAGAACTCATACCACCGCACCCCTAGTTTACCTAAGGGTACAAATAAAGTGAACTTGAACCTATTCATCTAGTTCCACCTATTCAAATCATACATGTGTATTCGCTCAACTATACATTTGACACTTGCAACCTACATTGTAGTTTAAGATACAAAACTTCTTTATAGAGTCATCTCAAACCTACACTCAAACCAAAGCCACTTAAAACCAAATGTCCACCGATTCAAATTGTTTTAACAAGGACTCGAGTCGAGACTTCTCCTTAATGAATCCACTCATCAGCTAGTCATACATTTTCATTAGATTTCCCAGTTGCACAATATCCTACATCTGGTTCGAATGTTGTGAGAGTAACGTGTGACAACAAACAAAAGTGCTTATTTAAACTCCAAGGAACTCGGGAGTTTCCTGTTTCTACATATAAATTTCAATTTCAAGGTCAATCACATGACTTCATGAAAGCGAAGGACCTTTTCACAACAGCATTTGGAGCGCACTGACCAGCCAAACATTTCATAAGCGAGAAAATGAGTTTTTGAGTCTCTATGGTTTGTGCTCAGGTCAGTAAATGCAGCAGCAATGGAGTGAGAAGGTACATCCATAATGCTTTCAGTGCATGTCCGTCTCCTCGCTGCTGAAGCGGGTCCTTGAGGTCACATCTCTCACCCTGATACCCACTAAAGCACTGGCACTGGAAGTCTTGGCTCATCCGCTGCTGCTCTTCCACACTCACATCTCCCTTCACGCGCAGTTCGCTCCCCTGGCCTTCTATCGTGTGTGTCTGTGGGTCAAGATGGAGATACGTGTCTGTGTCCGGATGTCTGCGCAGACAGCGTCCGTGAGAGCTGCACACGAAGCGACTGCACAGCTCAGCTGCTGTGGAAACATTGAGGAGGTAACGGCCCAGTGGACCCTGCAAGTACTGGTTTAAACTGGAACAAGTGTCCTGAATGAAAGATAAACAGATAAAGCGAGGAAATAGCATCAAGTAAAAACTGTTTTAGGTGGTTGCCAGGGCATTGCTTACATATTGCAGGCATTTTAGTGTGTTACTATGCAGTTTCTTGGGGTTGTGGACATATTAGTGTGTTGTGATGAAGTTTCTAGGGTGTTGTGGGTGGTTTCCAGAGCATTGCTAAGATGTTGTAGCCATTTAAGTGTGTTAGCATGCAGTTGTTAGGGTGTTGTGTGTTGCTATAAATTTATGCATTTAGCAGATGCTTTTATCCAAAGCGACTTACAGTGCATTCAGGCTAACATTTTTTACCTAATGTGTTCCCTGGGATCAAACCCACAACCTTGCGCTGCTAACGCAATGCTCTACCACTAAGATGTTGTAGCCATTTTAGTGTGTCACTATGCATTTGTTAGGGTGTTGTAGACACTTTAGTATGTAACTATGTAGCTGCTAAGGTGTTCAGGTGTTTTTAAAGTGTCTGACATGAAATAATAGTAAAAAAAAATTGTTGTTATAAATATATACTTTTTCAGACCTTATTTATAGGGTCAAAAACTAAGACGAAGTTTTGATAGCTTGTAAAGTCACTTGTTGAGATTGATATAACAGTATAGCAGATACTTACAAAATGCATGTAAATATAAGCTGTCACTTAAGTAAGATGATATATAAATGCTTAGTTTTATGAACAAAGCTCTGTGGTTTTAAAACATATATCGCAGTGCAATACAATGATCAGATGCCTGATGATCACTTACATTTTAACATGATTTTATAGAAAATTATGTATTAAATCACTAAGATGCTTCAGTCCAGTAAATGTTCATCTTGAAATATTACCAAAAATATAATAGTCATTCTTACATTTAGTTTCTAAAAATCAGCCAATATTTAAAAGCAAACAGACACATGAATTATGAGCTGAAGGTGGACATTTGTACAACTAAACTAAAAACCTGCTACAAAAAGTATAATCTATAAATCAGATGAATGTAGTAGATTGTGAAAATCAGGTTATTCAGCAAAGTTTTAGTGCAGCAAATATGATACTGTGTCATATATGATACAGTAGGCTTTATAGAGTTAACGTGATCAATAGAAGCACCACTAGCAAAATAATAATAATTATAAACACTAGCATCAATTAAAACCTATTAACAAGCACTATTTCTGATTTAAATCAGATATAATGTGATGTATGAGTGCTTACATTGCTGCCGGCATAAGCAGCATCACCGAAGAGAATGACACCAGCTGCTCCCAGAGCCACACTTTCTCCAATGGTGGACACCAAATCCATCTGAACAGACACAAATAAACAAATCAGTGACTAGTTCCTGAATCTTATTTTTTTTTTTTTTTACAAATAAGCGTTCATTTATCTCATTTTGAAAGCTATGTGTTAAGGTCACAGATATTGAATGGGGGCAGTTTTGTTACAACAACTTAAACAGTGGAAATAAAATCAGCTGGTGTGGTGTGGTGTGGTGGGTGGTGGCACTGAATGTGTGACCAGCACCCTTCCTGGTCTCCTGCACACACACACACACACACACAAACAGACAAAGAGCAGATATGAAGGTTATGCAGGAAAAGTTTTGTGATTAACCACCCAAAGGACATATACACAATACACTCGCTTTAATCTTCACTAAAATTGCAGAGCCCACCGTCAGGATGGTTGAATAATGTTATGAATGGATTTCTGAATGAATCATATAGTTAAATCTGGGACAAAGAAAAGTATTTAAATAGAAAAGACAAAAGTATGCAGTTCACCTTTAAGTCCTATACCTTAAAATCTTCATGAATATATCTCGTTTTGAATATGATTTTGTTTTGTTTTTTGCTGGGCAACCTTTGTCATCCACAACACTCAATCTGTGTCTTTTGATAGTTTTAAATGTGCTTTCACAGAAATTATCACAAAACTGTGGTAAAATGTTGTTCCCATGAACTTTTACACACTGTTAGAACAAAAATAGATCCGCCTACATTTAAATATATTTAACTACTAAATGTAAATATTTTCAATATAATAATATCTATAGGTTTTTAAAATAATAATAATAATAATAACCATAAAAGTAATACATTTAAATTAGTTAAATAAATGTTTTTATAAATGTAAAAATTACTAAATGATTAGTTTATTTGCGAATTGATTCAGATTGTTGAAGACCATAGCCTAAAGCTCTTTAAAGAGTAATTTAAAAATACTATTCCATCCTACACATAGTAATAGAAAACTAGTAGCCAATAAGCTGAAATATAGTTTTTTGTCACTGCAGATCAAGCTCATTTTTCACAAACTCACCTCTGTCAGCAGCTCCAGCTCATTGGCATAGGTAGGGCGGCTGTAGACAAAAACAGGACGTGCCAATCCCTCTCCCACCGATGCCAATCTCATTCCCTCCTTCACCCGGCTTCGGACAAACTGGCGACCGGAGGATGTCGAACGCAACACCGAGCTCATATACACGGATGGAAACAGGGCCGTGCTTTCAGTCCACAGCCACTTCAGCTGGTCGTTCCTGGCCACCTCCGCATCCGGGCAGCGTCCTGTGTAGTTCTCCAGACTGTTGCGGTAGTCGTGGTTGTAGCAGTCAGGAAAGAGGTAGAAGCCCCAAAGCTGGTTAGGACGCAAGCTTTTGGCTAGCCGCAACGTCTCTAACATGAATTTACGGCAGGACATCTCGAACTCCTGCTGAGCTACTTTGTAAATCTGGGTTGAAGTCCAGCCCGGGTTTTTCTGGGCCACTAAGCGCTGCGACTGGTTCTTGTAAATGTCTTTGGCATCCAAATTCCGTTTCCAAATTGGATGCCATTCCTCCCAGTCGATCACGGCCAGGCCTCGCGCCGATTGGTCATGAATGTACTTTGCGATCCCCTCCGGCATCGTCTCTCTGTGGTGCGTGAGGCTGGCGATCTGTGGTAGTCCACCATTGACAGCCACACCTTCATGAAAGTGCGGATAAAGGCCCAGGTGCTCTTTGTAGAATATGGTGAGGTTCTGCTTGGCAAAGCCTTTATTCGGAGATGCCACGATCTGAAATTGATCGAGCTGGAAGTGGACCTTGTGCCGAAGACTGCAGTCTTCTGTTGGGGCGTTCCAGACCAGAACCACAGGCTTCTGAGGGTAAAGAGGCCATCTGGTGGGCTTCAGATCATCAGCAAGAGCGAGATGATCCAGAGCCAGTGGAACCAACAACCAGATTCTCCAACGAAACTGGATCCAGTAAGCCATGACTTCAGTCACTCACAACACAGGCATTCAGTTCTGCTGGAACAAAAAGCCACAAAATTTGTTATAATGCATTATGATCATAATTATGATACCTGATTTATTCAAAAAGGAAACAATGTGGCACAAATCTTTCATGAAGGGAACATCATCCAGTTGACATTCTTCATAGTGCAACAATCAGGAAAACAAAATAACTTTTTAATGAAATATCTCACCTTTGATAATTAATAAATCAAAGATATTTTGACTTGGAGGGGAGTTTTTATTCGAAATAATATATTTGGTTATTATTATATAATTACATAACAAATATCCCAGTGTTACAGTTATTCCCCAATTATTGAATTAATATCATATTTAAATATTTTTAATTTAATTATAAAATTAAATAAATATTTAATTGTAAAAATACATAATATTATTGTATTATGCAAATAAATATTTGCAAGGAAGACTAATAATCTGTTAAATGCTACTTTTATGTAACATCGTTTCAAGCAACATTTTTACACAATTGTACAATTCATAGAAAGACACATGATGGTATTCCAGTTTAAGACAGAATGACCTCATTCTAATGACTTTATTAGACATTGATCTTACTGACCCAAGGACAGAAAAACTGGAATTAAATTAAGAGAAAATTAAAAGTTTTGTTAAAATACAGTCAAGATTTTTAATCTGCAATCAAAAGTCAGAGATCTCAATAACTCAACACATTTTCCATATCTAATTTTCTGATCCACGCTATCCACATAAATCTTAAAACTCCATATTCTTACTTTGTTGACATTTATGTCTATTTTTTTAAATGTTCTACGGAACTGTATTATGATGTTTAATTAAAACGTATCTGAGAATTAAAGATCAAGCAATAAAATGTAGCACCATGATACTGAAATTCATGTATAGCGCTATTTACATACTACGTTACTTTAAAGAGCATCGTGGTCGTCCCATGGTACATTCACCAATATGAGCGTAAAAAGTGTTTAAAACAATTAAACATCAGCCTGTTCACATCATTCACAGAGCACCTAAAGAACTTTTTATGGAAACAACTCACCTTTGACATTAAAAACAGTAATTTCCAGATAAATACTTCCATCCTATCGTTGCGATGTAAATCATTGCTGTTACCACGTTCTCTGTTGCCTCCTAAAGAGAGACTTTGGCGAGTTTTCCTCCTTTCATAAAGACTCGAGGCCAGGCGGAGTGATGTCTGATCTGTCGATCATCTCACATTCTTAATCTGAGACGCTTTTATCTTTGCGGCAGAGAAACAACTTCAAAGCGCCGCTTTCATAAGTTTCATTGATTCGGTGCAGGGGGCGTGGTTTTATTACCAGATCAATGGGGGCGTGTCTTCCTTTATGCAAATGAGTATAACGTGTTCACTGCGGGTCCAAAAAATATCATACATGCACGTTTTTTATTCAAATCTAAATATTAAACACTATACAATTATGTATATATTAACAAAACTGCAAAAGAACTACAAAAATAATCAAAAAAAAAATTAAAAGAAAGAAAGATAGTAGTAACATGGTAATGCTACAATATATTTTTGACATTTATTTGATTCTTAAAAACTAACACACACACACACACACACACACACACACACACACACACACATATATATATAAAGACCCAATTTACCAAAAATACGTGGTGTTTTGTACATAATTTTAATAAATATGTTTCATTTATTTTATTAGAATACATTTTTTTTTTTTTTTTTACATTTCTTTATTTTTATTTCAATTCCTCTTCCATCATATCACTGTAATATGAATGTGAGGTTTAATTAAATTTAAATATTTCGCCATATTAGGTAGCCTATTAGCTTTGGTCTATGAAACTGTTTAAGCAATAATATCTGTAATAGTAATGTAATATGTTATAATATGGATAAATTGAAAACTCTTCTGACATTTGAGGATGCTAATAATGGACATGAAATCAAAGGAGCATCAGGTGGCTTTCAAGTGGTTCCTTTCTGACAATGACCTGTAGAGATCCGGTTCCACCGTTTCGGCATATTCTGCTGACTCCTGTGTCGCCTCCGTCAGTCTATGTGTATGTTCATGTAAAAGAGAGGTCAACTTCCTTCCTCTCGCCTTTTCCTTTTCTCCCCAATCTTGGGGTTTTACATCACCATTTCTTCCAACTAGGCAGCGCCAGGAAGCTTTAACAATATGAGAGGAACTGGACACACACACACCCATCACGACTGCCTCCCGAAAATGGCAAACTCACATCCTTGAGTGCTAGGAGAGATCAGAGACGGATCAGAGGTGATCCCCTGCTTTATCACTCCATCTCTACCCCTATAAGACACCATAGTAAAGGTCAAAGGTCAACCGGAAACTTTGTTTGTTGAAAATTCTTAGGTAAGATATTCAAATAACAGGCAAAAACTGAGGAATAGCTCTATCATGTACCAAGGATGTCAAACATGTCTCTTATATAATGAACACATAAATACATACTATGTATGTCTTCTTCTAGTTGTAATAATTTTGAACTTTTTGAAAATATTTGTAAATATGCACACAAGCAGGGTGAGTTGACGATAAAAGCATTGTAATTATTTGGGTGATCTGTTCCTTTAACAGTACTTTCACACATGCACTGAGGGCCTGTAACCTTCACATGTCTCATCAAGCATTCTCTCATAAACCCTCCAAGCATTTATTCTCGCTTATCAGTGTCAGTGATTGTGTGCAGACATGCCATCCTGTAACAGCTTCCTGTATTTCATTCATGTGGGTGGGAAAAACATTCCTGGTGAAGTCTTTTACATCGGGACAGATGCACGTTTCTAATGAAACATATAGCTTTGAGGGCCTGGCCGGCTCTGACAGTGCGTCTATCGCATGTCGATGGAAATCAAGCCACTATACAGGAGTGAAAGCCTCCCAGAGGTGAACTACAGTGAAAGAGAGGAAGTATTGAAAACAGCTTAACTTCTGACATTTCACCATGTTCCACGCCCAGATCTCAGTTGCCAGGAAACCTACAGAACCGACAGCCAAAATAAACTAATTATGGGAGAAGAACTGCGTTTTCAATTCAAGACAAAGAGAAAAAGTGTCCTGAAGAAGTAATAATTTTTTTTTTTTTACCAATTTATTAAATATTTTAAAAATCAGTTTCTATCGGATCTATCTATAACTACATTTTGTTGACCCAATAGTGAAATTACGATAATTGTTTTAATCTCAAGGACAAAAACTAATAAATAGCATAGATTCTATACTATTAAATGAATGAATAATAAATATAAATTAATAATAATTATTATGAATGTCCATAATTTAGTTTTAATTAAAAACTAAATGCTAAAAACATGTGTATTGTCAGGGTAGCAACTAAAACCACACACACAAAAAAAAGTTTACTTGAAAATAAATAATAATAAAAATAAAACTTATTTCAGTTTCAACATTTCTCATTTTGTTTAGTGCAAGTTGGTTTACTATATATACATTAAAGACACTAATACAAATGACAAAAACACAACAAAAGTACTAAAACTTCAACTAAAATGAAATTGGAAACAGAAAATATACAAATAAAATATAAATAAAAATATAATCAAAAACTGTGTTCACAACATTCTAATGTACTGTTTAAAAATAAATATTTATTTCGAAATTTGCTAAAGATTGTATTTAACAGTGTTAAATATCCACAATGAAATATCCAGTATCAGCTTATACAGATGTATTAAATTATCCTAATATCGACTAATAACTGATATGGTGCCGACAAATTGTAAATCATTTAATAAACATCCTTATTCTCCAATTTCCTTTTTAGCACTTTTAGTCTTTTCTCACTGAATATTTTGTTTCACTTTTTGACTTTCTGTGACTGTAATTTCATTTACACCGGCTTACATAATTACTAATCTACTAAACCTTTTATTCAAGTATATCAACTCATAATTTATTGTACAATAAATGAGAAAAAAAGTGCAGATGTGGGACGCAGCCCAAAAAACAGAATCAGACTTTGATACAACAGAATATTATAAAATATAATATGACATAAACACACACTGCAGTTGATCGACATCAACAAACATGAGTGATTTCTGTACAATCCCTGCATTGCTTTAGGCTCCATGCTTACACGCTCTCACTGCACATGCATTACTTACTGTACATCACAGAAGACAAGACGTCATATGTCTACTGTCTATATACGTAAATCAGAAAATATGATTCGTGTTTTTGGTCGAAGCCATGTGAAGGGCAGAATTCCCTCGCTTTCGAAACAGAGAGCCACGGCATCCTTTCAAAAGAACACCGACGGTGGAAGGAAGTCTTGAGTGATTGTGTTATATTTCACACAGGATGACAGGGAAGTCGACGTGGATTCGAGGGTGATCCAACTTAATGATTCCCTGTAGAAATTAAATATAAAAAAAAAAACTTAAAAAAAAGTTTATATATATAAAAAAGAGCTATAAAACTAGATTATATGATTTAAGGTAAGTGAAATGTTTACATAAGACACCATGAACAAACAAACAAACAAGAAAGATGTGCTGAGATAGGAGACCAGGGGCCTGTACCATGAAGCTGGATTAGGTGGCTAGCCAGCTATGTTTCAGCTTAGTTTCCACCAACCCTGGGTTTTAGGTACTATGACTGCACGGCTACATAACCTGCTCCTGGATTCAAGATCTCAAACTGAAGGTGAACCAATCAGATGTGAGAGAAGTGACACATGTCTGACACAAAGTCACTCCGGTTTATCTTGCTCCAAGTTAAAGGTCGCTTATGCTTAAAAAAAATAAAATAATAGAAGTCTGGCTTAATGATAATAACTGAGTCATTTTATGATTTATATAATTATTGTGATTCATATTATTATTTATCTCTTACAAGCAATTTTAGTTTAACAGTTATTATCATTATTTTTAATAAATATTAATGTATACAGATCATGTGATATAAATAAGCTGTATTATCAAAAGATTGAACTATTTTAACAAATCTGAACTTACATGTTCAAGTCTCTATAACTATATATTTTCAAATGTATAACTAAGTTAACAAGTTCCACTTGTGACTACACTGATGGAGCAAGATAATTTATTTTATTAATCCTCCTTCATTTTTCATATGACATTTAAATTTGTCTCATTATTCAATCTCTAAACCTTTAGCAAAACCTTTAACCTTTAGTTTTTGAATCTCGCTGGGTCTCTCGCTAGAAGTAAATCAAACTTGCTTTGTGTTGCAAGGCTCGTGATTGGCTGTTCGCCAGTGATGTCACACTTTCATGTGCACGCGCTCCAGAAACTCAGGATCAAAGCCTGAGTTGACAAAGAAAGTTGATGAACAGCATCATGGTACCAACAAAGCCAGATTGGAGAGGTTTGGTTTTGTCAACCCAAAACTAATCCTGTAACTCTGAATTTGTTCAGCTACCATCATGGTACAGGCCCCAGGATCAAATATCAAACAAACAAATAAATAAATAGAAAAATAAATAAATGAATAAATGTTTAACCATAAATTAATGAATGAAGGTTAAATAAATGTTTAAATAAGAGAACAATACATAAATAATACATTAAATAAAAAATTATAATTTTAAATTGGCTTGTAGGTTTTTTAGGTTATGTTATGTTATATGTTTGTTTTTTTAAGCATATACACATTTAAAAATGATGTGGTGTCTTTCTATTATGGAAAAAAAGACCAAAATATGTAATAATAAATTATAAATTTAATATGCAACTGACAAATATCAAGTAGCAAATCACAAAAAATTACAAGCCATTGAATAAATCAAATCTAGCGTCAGCTTTTAGATTCATTTTAGAGTTTAATCATCATAATTTGTAATTATTTTGTTTAAATTTGACATGATGTCTTGAGCTGATCCTGTTGATTTGTACTAAATCTGGTTATGTAACTGATTGGATCAGTATCTCTCACCTGAGGTATAAGGTTTTTCTGGATCTTCTTCAGTTTAGATTTCTTTCTGCCGTTCTTGGTCACCACAGTCTCCTCATAAAATTCATGAGCCAGATCTCCATCTTCATCGAAATACAAGGAACTGTAACAACAAATGGCATCTGGATGAATATCACAAAAACACATGCACGTCTCACTTCACCCCAATTTTTTTTTTGAAATGTGCACAGAATGTGAAGTCTTTATTTATTATTTTATTTCATTAATCTTTATTAAATTAAATATTGATAGTTGCATATTTAAAATTGAGCAGATTTTTCAGCAAATTACTACTTTTGTTGTTTTGGTCAATACAATATTTCTTATTGGTAGTGAATGGTGACAGTTAGATTTGAGTTCAATTATTAAGAATTATGCAAATAATGTATCTTTCTATAAACAAAATATAGCTTCTTATTATTTTTTCATGGTTTTGAGGTGAAAAGTGACATGTTCCTGACATGAGAATGACTTCACATTGCACAAACCACCAACTGCATAGCTTTCAGATCTTACAAGTGCTTGACCTGGATGATCAGGTTTTTTTTTTTTCATTTTTACCTTCTCCTTGTAAAGACAAACGGTGTTGCGTTCTTGGAGCCTCGTAGACGTGCTAAACACTGTTCATTGACCTCACCAGGAGCTTCTCCTCCAGCTCCTGAGCTGCTAAAAGGCCAGACTCCTTTGGGTTTGGATCCGCTGCCTCCCATTTTTACTGAAAACGCATTACTGTAGAGGAGGCGGATCGGGCAGCAGATCACATCGGTTCAGTCCTGAAAAATAGAGAGCATGTTACACACTTCTGCCTTAAAAGCAACATCTGGGCACGTGTGGCTTGTGGTGTGGCTTCAAAGCACTGCTGTGGCTGAACTAGCTCTCTGAACTCTGAGCAAGAAACTGTGGTCAGGCTTTTTATAGTCTGTAATACCTGGAGGCAAGGTCCAAAATGAACACTCATTAAGCACTAGAGGAGAGTAAAAACTGGCTTTGGTGGATGGTAAATTTTATCAGAAATGCAGCATACCACCTTACATGTGTAGTTTTATTTTTGGGGGCTAAAATAAATAAATAAACATATCAATAATAATTATAAAAAATGAATATCCATGATTTAAAAGGTTATTTGTGACAGGAAGAGTTAACACCTGTCTGCTTAAATTGGTTCAATGATTATATGACAAAAATAAAGATATTAGAAAGACTGTATATTGATCACTATACCAGCGTGAGGAAGGCAAAGCTATCCATCTATCAGAAAATTAATTAGTCATTACTTCAAGTATTTTACACAATCATACATACACATATTTAACAAAGTATTTGACCATTTTAGTAAATACACCATCTTTCTCAACCGTCTCCAAACACAGATCCGCTGGTTAAAACTGTAATCCCAGTTAGTTAGCAGGCTAGCTTTAACCAACCCTATTCTCACAACTAACCACTACTTTACAAGTCTTTGATATCCAATACGTTTGCGGTACGAATGCACGTGTTTTTTGTATACTAATGTTACTGACTCGCTCTAATAAGGCTGAATATTATTGAGTTGTTTGCAAGGTAAACAAGACAGGAGCCATTCACAGCCGTTCAACACGCAACAAAACGCGACTATCACGCGTTTCAGTTCATCGGTTCGGTTCGGTTTACTTCAAGGATACATTCAAATAAAAGATCATTTGAAACGCATACATACAGATCATGTAAATCTCATTGTTTTGGTTTTTCCAGTCTGCTGTCTTCAAGCACAATGACGTAGTTTCACAACGTCACATTTACGCGCCCAGTCACGGAAACGAAACCGACAAACTAGAGCCCCTTGCTGCAGTCACATATTATTATTTATTCTTTTTTCATATATATACTTTTTTTTCTTTTTACGTTTCTTTTTTGTTATAAAATGTAATAATATTACAAGTAGAATTTGTATTATATTAGATATTTAAAAAAGCTTTAAGTTTTTATTTGATTAATTTTGCTCTTTATTTTATTATTTATTTATTATATTATATATTTAAGTAATATATTATTTAAAGAAGCTCGAAGACAATCTATGTTATAAATATTTATTTTTATTGTGAAGCTAATTGTATATATTACTTTACATTATATTATATTATAAGCTTGACGAGTTATTTATTTTGTGTAGTTTAGGCTTTGAGTTTTTATTTATTTTAAAAGTAATTTGTTTGATTTTATTTTCATTGAAGACGTTCTATCTATCTATCTATCTATCTATCTATCTATCTATCTATCTATCTATCTATCTATCTATCTATCTATCTATCTATCTATCTATCTATCTATCTATTTAGGCCAGTGGTTTTCAACCTGTGGGTCATGGTATCGCAGGTGGGCCACCAAATTCTATTCAAGATTCAAGATTTATATTCGAAAATATACATTAATATAGGTATGAACGAATGAAATAAAACTAAACAATAAAAATATAAGAATAAAATATAAAAAAGATGTATACTGTAGAATTAAATATAGAATTCAAATAATGTGCATGGAAAGTACACTGCATTCTTAAATATTAAGATCCCCAGGGATGTACAAGAGGCAATGTGCATGCATGCACAGGGATGTACAACAATAATTTATCTTATTTTTGCTGCATATGCTACAGAACAACAGCAGTTGTGCCAAGCGGTGGCAGCCCGAGTTATTTTCTGTTCATTGCCAGTTCATTCAATAAAGACAGTTAACAATCTAGATTCTGAGTACTAAGTTATTAACCCAACAAAAGTGACCGGGGTCAGTTAATTTTTTTGCAGTGGGCCGCGGAAAAATATGTGTTTGGTTGTGTGGGCCGGAAGTTGAAAAAGGTTGGGAACCACTGATCTAGGCATATGCATATGTATTTTTATTGTGAAACCATTTGTATTTCATATTATATTGTTTAATAAGCTTGACGACTTATTTAGTTTATTCTTTATATTAAAAGTACAAGTTATTGGTTATTATTTGATTTTATACTTTTATTATTTTTGAATATTCTTGGTTGGTATAAGTAGCCTAATTTGCATGGAATCATGAAATATCTATCTATCTATCTATCTATCTATCTATCTATCTATCTATCTATCTATCTATCTATCTATCTATCTATCTATCTATCTATCTATCTATCTATCTATCTATCTTCTAGATAATTTCAATATTTATTTATATATTATTTAATGTGTAGGCCTATAGCATATTATATTTTATTATATTATTTAAAAAAGCTTGAATATTTACTTATTTTATTTTATTTAATTTCTCTCTCTCTCTCTCTCTCTCTCTCTCTCTCTCTCTCTCTTTCTCTCTTTCTTTCTTGAAGTTGATTTTGTCTTTGGCGCCAGTAATGTGTCACAGACATTATATGCAGCATATGGCGCGTGAGATCCGCCTCTCCTCCATCAACCTGCGGCTCATCCCGCTTTTCCATTGGCCTTTTATTCCACTGCCAGGAACTCGCTTTAATCGCATCTTTTCCGCGTCTCCCTCGACACGATCGGAAGCGACAGAGTTAAATCCGCTCTTTCCCACACGCAGACGTCTGTTCAGCTCGGAATTAGACCGTGGTTTATTGGTAGACGGTCGGTTGCGCTCTAATTCAATCAGCAGAGATCGTGCTGGAGGTGGGGCCAGCGAGCAACACAGCGCGCACCACAACATTATTTTCCTGTAAGTGCATGTAAGTAAAGGTTTCGTTCTATTTTGAATGGTTGCACGAGCGCTCATTTACACGTCCGTCTCAAAAGTGCAGCGCGCGCTATATGGCTTCCATACAGATTTATCGTTGCATAACCTACTGAGCGCCTCGCCTTTGCACCAGTTATTTACCAAACTATCCAGAAGGGTTACAGACATGAATGCAGTTAATAAACTTAATGAGACTGAAAGTGGATTTTTTTTAATGTACCACGGAACCTCAAAGCTTTGTGCATAAAATGATCACGGTATATCTTCCTTTTAAACTTAATCATTGCATTCATGCATATTTAGACTTTTTATAGAATTGGACAATCAGTTTATTACCAGCTAATGCATTCAATACAACTAGTAAACTTCTAAGTCATATTAGTTAGTAATCAGTTAAGCAATGAATTCAAATAGCATCTCTTTTGGATATAAAATCAGCTGTTTAATTAATTTAATTTCTATTTAAACAGTCAAGAAACATGAGTGATTCAGAGAAACAAACAGTCTCCCGTAAAGACAAGGATGGAGTGGAGAAAAGGGGACGAGGAAGACCAAGGAAACATCCAAAGGTATAAAATGAATGAAAATTTGAGTTATTAGTGAACAATTATTATAGTGATCAAGTAAACATGTTTACTTTCAAAAAGAAAATACTAATGCATGGGGCTTTTTTTTCAATGATGCAATAACAGCATAGATGGTGTTTTTGTTATATAAATACCCTATAACCCCAGTTTTGGTAACATTACAATGTTGTATTAAGACGACATTTTAATAAACATGTTTTCTTCCAGGAATCGAGTGGGTCGCCAACTGCAAAAAGACCAAGAGGACGGCCGAAGGGCAGCAAAAACAAAGGCCCATCCAAGAGAGTAAGCCTTCTTTTTTTAATTAACTTACACTATGAATAATTAGTCCCCTTGTGTGATTATGGCATAGCCGGTTGCATAGATTTAAATATAGACACTATTTTTCTCTCTATTGCAGTTGTACAACACAGCTGTCTCCGGTTTGCAAACACACAGAGATATATATGCATTACTAATTATGAATAGTGTATGCCGGATTTTCATTGACAGCTCACCAACCAAATGCAGGTGACCCGCTGTTAGCCACTTAGCCCTGAGCAATGCACTGTCAGCTCCTGCCTCGAGTCCACAATGAACTCAATGCCCCCTCCATCTGCTGTCACGTGCAGAAACAGGCTCCCTCTACTGGTGTACATGCCATTCATTGCCACATTAGCCTGTTAAAATGCTTTGAAAAAACAGAAGTGCCCTTGGATTTATCCAATAGTTTAGCATGGGAGGGACTATTGCATAAAACTAAGTGACTGATTATTTAACACATGAATAATTGTTTGTTAATTTCATTTTCTGTTCAATAGAAATCCTCGGCTCCTGGCAGCAAACTGAAGGGAAAGCCGAAGAAAGGGGTAAATATTAAAATAATAGTTTGTGTTCTGTTGAACACTGCTTATTTTAAAAGTTATTTCATGTTTTTTTCTGTTTATTTATTTATTGTGAAGCTATTATATGTATATTACTATTGTTTTGCGGCATATATTGACTATTGCCAAAAATCCGTACTTTTTGCTAGTATGCAGATGTGAATGCTTGGCCAATGCATTAAAAGCACTGGGTCCTGTTTGAAATGAACTTAACATGCATTTTTGCAGCATCAAGTTTTGTGCATAAAATACATGGAAGAAAGAAAATCATAAAGGCATGCGAGTAAATGTTCAGTAATTGTACACGTCTAGCCAAAAGTTTTTAAAATAAAATAAATGAGTGTTTTTTTTTGAAAAAAAGTATCTTTTGTTCACCAAGGCTGCATTTATTTGATTACAAATACTGTAAAAACAGTAACATTGTGAAATAGTATTACAGTTCAAAACAATAGATTTATATTTGAATATGTATTCAAATGTAATTTATTCCCGTGATGCAAAGCTGAATTTTCAGTATTATTACTCATTAAAGCATTCCAATTTAATAATAGCCATTAGTGTATTTTTTGGTGAACTGTGTCTTTAAATGTTATATTTCATTTCAAGTTACACAGAATTGATGTGCAAATTTAAAGGTCAAACTATCTTGCTAAACCTATTTAAAATGGCAATGTAAATGCCGAATATAGCATTCAAGAGAGAAGCTTTGCTTCCAAGCATTTCATCCCCAAATGTTTGATTTCGTTCCAAATAGGAAAAGGAAAAACCTCAGGACTCATCTGAGGACCCTGAGGAAGATGATGAAAGAGGAGCAGTAACATAACTACCTCATACCCAACCAAACGAAAAAACCAACCGTCTTCTCTCCAACCTGTGAATAACATGGAATGTCATTCACATCTTTCTACAACCACAAAAGGACAGTAATAGATGTAATATTCTGCATAATACATGAGTTTATGTCACTAGATCAAATATACTGTAGAAACCAGAATCACATTGCATACAAATGTCATGTGTTCCTGTTACTTTTATTATATATATCTATTGGACTGAGGTGCTTTTCTACATACGCTTTGTCTGTAGTTCTGTTTAGTCATTTTTGTGTCCATATTGTAGACTAGATTTAGATCAAGGTATAATTTAATGTGTAACATCATGGGCTTAATAGTTCTAATAGAATGCATTCATTTTGTATATAGCTGTTAACAGTTTATCTAGATTTTTGTTAGTGAATAATAATGTGCAGCCATCAGTGAATATTTGTTTCAAGGCAGGTTCTTATATTTTGTAATAAAATATAAGTTACTCAGGCCAGATGTTGAGGGAGCACATATTTAGTTTAAATAAATAGTTCACCCAAAAATCTAAATTTGCTGGATGTTTACTCGCACTCAGGCCATCCAAGATGTAGATAGTTTTTTTTTTTTTCTTAATCAGAACGTATTTGGAGAAATGTATTATTACATCAGTGGCTCACCAGTGGATCCTCTGCAGTGAATGGGTGCCGTCAGAATAAGAGTCCAAACAACTGATAAAAACATCACAAGCAATCCACTCCACTCCGGTACATAAGTTAATGTTTAGAGAAAAGATATATGCTTCTAGGAAACAAATCATACTTGATACATTTTTTTTTAATAATCAAAAAAATAAAACTAATAATGCATGCACTGAATGCACTGTAAGTCGCTTTAGATAAAAGTGTCTGCCAAATGCATAAGTGTAAATGCAAGCTTTTTTTTATATTTGCTCAAGTGAAAAAGTTATCTCATCTGAATCAGGAGAGAACTATGCACAGAGAAAGCACCGTTTACAAGCAAAAACAGTATAAAACAGATCTAAACAAATATGTTGGTGGATTTTGATTAGAAGTGATGGTTTGAATCAAACATCCAACTTTTTACTTCACAAGATGTTAATTGATGGACTGGAGTGGTGTGGATTACTTTTGGATTGTTGCGTTGTTTTTATCAGCTGTTTGGACTCTCATTCTGATGGCACCCATTCACTGCAAGTGAGCAAGTGATGAAATGCAAAATTTCTCCAGATCTGTTCAGACGAAGAAACAAACTCATCTGCATCGAGGAAGAGTACATTTTCAGCACCTTTTCATTTTTGAATGAACTGTTCCTTTAACAGCAGCTCATAATGTGATGTTTTCCACTAGAATTCCCAGGAATCAGCTTTGAGCATATAGCAAAGATTTGTATTTGGATATATATGTCTGTGTTTGTTTGTGATTGTTTGTCACTATAGAAATTTATGGGAGCATTGTTAAATTTTGAAGCCATCATTTACTCCAACGTTGCGGGTACAAATTGCCATATGAAACTGATTGGCAGAAAACAGACGTCTTAGCTGGTGTCTTGTATTAGAAGACATTCCATCTTATTGTACAAATTCCTAATGGACAATGAATTTGGCACAGCACTTTGTGATTCTTAAATGGTTCAAAAGAAATGTAAGGATATAAACTTAATTGTGAAGAAAGAAATAATGCATCAATTTAAATATTTCCCTAATATACACTTTGATAGAAGTGCTTCTCAGGTGGTTTTGCTTCAGGACGCCATCAAGTGGTGACTCAAGGTACCAAAATGTAAATAAATAAACATAAATCCTTAAAAAAAGAACATTGAAATGTATTAATATTATCAATAATAACATAACATACACAAACCACCTTCTTACAACATTTCCTTGCAGGACTGTTTGCATTACAGCTATCAGCTCAAGGTTCTCCACACCCAAGTGCTTTTGGATTATTTATTTTTAAATTATTTATTTTAATAATCTAGCTGTGAATCAGAACAGTGACAATAAGCTATGGGTCTCAAGGATTCAGATTTGTTCTTTCAGGGTCCCTAAAAATTTTTAATTTTACACCCCCATGAACTATTGAGTTATAAGATGCATATATTGAGCAAAAGTGTACTCTAAATTATAGCCCGTGTTAATGTTCCTTCAAAAATATTGACTGTATTTTATACATTCAAGTCCTCATAACTTCTGAAATATTCACCTCAGGTATTACAGTGTCATGAACAGACAGCAAAAGCCCAAGATAATGTCAATCCCTTCAGCAGTATATCCTTTATTCTGCAGCGATTGTCTGTGTAGCAGTAAACAGCACATATAGTGTGTGACATTTTATTAATACAATATTAGAGTTATAAAATGTGTATTAGATTTATAGAATTTATTTGTATGTAGAGTGTGTTGATCTTAATAAAAATACTTTTTCAAATTGTTTGTGCATTTGCATATTTTACAATACTAATTATTACTGTTATATTTTAATATATTTTATTAATACATTACATGTGTATTAATGAAATTAATGAAATATGTTATTACTATATAATTACCATTAATTAATAATATAATTTAAATACTAAATAACCTGCAAAGGTAAAAATGTAAACGATTCAAATAATTATAAACATAAATCCTTATAAGGAGATTTTTATGTTTACTTTTTAATCGTTTAAATTGTTTATAAATGTTTATATCAACTTCATTATAAATACTAAATTTAGTGAGGTATTGATATATTTATTTTATATTTTTTAGTATTCGAGGAATCTATATTTTATAGCGATTTGTAATCGTTTTATGTGAATATTAATTGGTCATAGGGATTTTACAAATAATTTTAATTGTAGGCTATGTTGCATGTTAGTATTTACATAGTATTATTAATCAAATAAATATTTAATTAAAATATACCTTACTGTAATTTGTCTTGGAGTTTGTGAAGTAATACTATGACAAACAGGGTTAATATAACACTAATATAATAAAGTCACAATAATACCTTAATACAAATGAATATTGTATATTCTGTGGAAAACTGTATTTTTAATAAATACTGATTAAATCAATTTAATAATAAAAAAAAATGTCGATACCACAAGAATCATTAGCAGTTAATAAAACAAATTATTATTAATAATAACAATTATATTAACGTGTGTATAAAATGAACGGATTGTTATGCGGAATTTCATATCCGCAGGCCGTATTCTCTAAAATCAACAGCGTGCTTTTTGTCCGTATGCGCCGTGCAGGCAACGCACATCACGTAGCGGATTCGATAATGGCGCCTGACTCCGAGATGCGCTCGGCTTTGGAAAAATGAAGCGTAGAAGAGCTTATTTCCAGTGATTGACGCGGGGCTTATTTCAGTTCGCGGACTTTGGCTCTCTTGCCGCGCGGCAGGTTCAGGTTGCGATCTCAGTCGCGACTCCCAGCCGGAGATGATGAAGCTGAAGTCGAACCAAACGCGCACCTATGATGGAGACGGGTTCAAGAAACGGGCCGCCTGCCTGTGCTTCAGGAACGACACCGAGCAGGAGGTGAGTCGCGCCGCGCCGCTGGGAGACCGCGCGATGCGTGCGTCCCTCGACGCATCAGCTGCTGGATCTCGAAGCCTTTGGCAGCGTGCTATCAGTGCTTAGCTCTGGACTAACGTTAGTTAGCGGAGTCGGCCTAAGGTTAACTCGATAAGCGCTCATCAATAATGACAGCTTGATTGATTTAGTGATTGGGTTAAATTGCATCAAATGCAATGAATTACTGTGGTTTATCTTGATGCATCCAAATGGTAGTACTGACAGCATTGTGTCCAAAACACCATGCTATTGATTTCGTTTGATCCCCACTGACAAGATGCACCATAGTATTTTCTGAAGATGTCTGGAAGGCCATTCTTAACAAATGAAAAAGTAACATACTGTGAAGATACTATGGAACAATGATGGTGTGGTAATACTTAGAGATGTTCCGATAACGTTACCCTTTTTCTCTTCCCGATACCGATTCCGATACCTGGGCTCAGGGTATCGGCCGATACCGAGTACTGATGCGATACCTGGGTGTATATCTGTATATACAGCTGTATATACTACTAGCCCTGTGTAAATTGCTAGAATTTTTTTATGGTGTGCTTCAGACAGATCCCTCAATAAAACATGAACAAATACATGGTGAACTACTGTATTTATTACAGTATTTTTATTATCTAACATGAATTTGACAGTATTATTTATTTTCTTATGCAAAAAAGAACTTCAAATGCAGCCAAAAATCTAACACCGCAAACTAAAAAAGGTATTTAAGTTTTACAATATAACTGTATAAAAAAACTGCAACAAAAAAGATCTATTAATCAGATAATCTCTTTACAACAAAACAAGTAAAAAACAAGCAACCATCTAGGCATAATTATTATTATTATAGAGACGTATTATTATTACTGTAGGCTACAACAGTAGCTTTATATATTGTCAATTTACTCATGTAAACCAAACATTTATTTTAATGAGCTGCCATGAAGATCTTTGAGTGTCTGTGTTTATGATATGACAGTATTCTCAAATGAAACGGTAAATTCTCATGAAGTGACGGTTTATGCGTTCGTGTCCTCATGACACACAGCAGAGACTACAAAACAGCGAGCTCTCGCGCATCTGTGCCAGTCACCCACAGAGATGTAGATTTTGCGGGAGTAATATTTAAATAGTATTTTGCAGTTTAATATTCACAGACACTAGTATATATTCGGCTACTGTCTGGAGCCCTGCGTTTTGACTTACACGGAAGCGACTGAACGCAGTTGCCGGTACTGAATATACTCGAGAGTCTGTAACTACCGGTACTACAGAGACATACTGCTAACCACTGATCTATAATAAAGTAGCGGCTTCACTGTGTTTTGGCAGTTTAGAATGTGATGAGTGATCCAGTCATATAAAGATAAGGGCTGCTAACGCGTTTTCATTTCTTCTTCGCTGCTCTAAACAGGGGTTGCTTGTGGCAACACAGCACGACTTCCTGTGTTTTCAATGCATTTTGAGCAGCGAAGAAGAACCGTGCAGCGGTTAGGCAAAGCTTGCGGTCATAACTAGGTCTTTTTTAAGAAAATGGTATCGGATCGGTATATGGGTTCATGTACTCGCCGATGCCGATGCCAGAATTTGTTGTGGTATCGGAGATATTTCCGATACTAGTATCGGAATCGGAACAACTCTAGTAATACTACAGTCCTTTGACGTGTACCATGGTAATGAAATGTATATATATGGACAACCATTTGGTACATTTGGCACCACTAACAGGAAGTAGCATGGTTTTCTTTGGAGATAATTGGATTGCATAATTTACAAAAAAGTACTGTGTCAGTACCATGGTACAGTGACGGTATCAGGTAATAGGCCTACTGTGGCTATTAGAAATATACCTGGTAAAATTTCTTCAATGTGCTTTATTAAATCGTTTGAAAGTATAAGTTAAATAAAATGGGGTTTTCAGAAGTAACCAAAATAATGCCAACATTTAGATTATACAATTGTATTCCAGAAAAAAATCATTTATAAAACATGTTTGATCCTGAATGCCATTGATTTCATTCTATGTCAAAAGTGAGGAATGAATGTATAACTGATCATTATAATTTAATTCATAAAGCCAGAAACCGATATGAAAATGTTTTCAAGCATGTCATTTATACATTAATATTACTATATGTGAAAAAATTTTTTATATTTTAATGGCTTTGTGATTATTACATTACCAAAATTAATTAAATTGCTTAAAAATTAGGGGTTTATTAACAGGGAAAATTTTTCCAGACGTTTTATAAATTGTTCATGGTAACATTTCTAAAACAGTTCACTTTTTAAAAAACGAGGCCCCAGATGTTCACAAACATGACTACTGAAATTACTACTTTTCTAGCAAATAGTGACCCAAAATGAGTTTTGACGGGAGATTTTGAACTGACACAAGGGACGCATAACTTCTGTTGAAGAGCAGTGGTGGTTATTTCACAGAGGCACATTATTGATCGTCCAGAAAGATATATTGTCCTATAACTGACTTTCAGCCAGTCCTCCAGACTGAAGACATGAATATGTGTCCACACAGGTGTTATTAGTAAGCAGCAGCCGATATCCAGACAAATGGATCGTACCCGGAGGAGGAATGGAGCCGGAGGAAGAGCCCAACGTCGCTGCTGCCCGAGAAGTCTGTGAAGAGGTCTGGCTTTCATCTCTAGGATTATGCATGAAATCCATTATTTATAATCAGCTGTCCATTACAAAGACTGTCTATGATGGTCAAAGCTTCTTGAAGGAGATCTCAATCATTTGTTCAGTATTTATTTTTTTTGACTGCTATTAATGTGGATAAAATATACACACAATTTCCAATTTAAATGCACACTGATTTTAATCAGCAGATCCAAAATCAGTACATTTTGGTGACCAGTGGATGTGATCGTTTTAATATGGCCAAGTATCAACTGATTAATCAGCTGATGTGTTAGTGTCTCCTCTCCTAACAGTAAATTATGTTTTAAGCATATATTTTCGACTCATGCATTGTCCATACATGGAAACTTTAGGTTTTCTCTCTGCTGACTCTTAACCTATGGGGTTTCTCATAAAGAGAAGTGATAATGTTCCATCAGCTGAGATCCGCCATATGCTCTTACTTCCGCTGGCCATCTGACAGATGTCAAACATGTCCCTCGATCCACCGGCATGATCGCCTTACAGTTTTAAAGGGCATTACACTCAGATTAAGAGCTGCTCTTCACACCTTCACCGCCAAGAGCGGCCATCCACTATAAACGTACCATGACACCATGTCATCAGCGTTTGACGGGATCGCATATATTTGGGATTGTTCTGAAGTCTGAGAGCATAGCGGAAAGTTTTTAGATTTTGAAGTCTGAATCTCATCATGTTACAATGTTAAAATATTAAGGAATATTCTGCATTGTTGATCATATGACTCTTGGTCAGATGTTTTTGAAGCTCATGATGCTCTCTGGAACATAAATCATGCTGAAGAAAATGATCATCAGTTCACTGAAGCAAAAGAAAGCAAGTCTGATAATGTAATATAAAAAAATAAATTTTTATTAATTTTTTTTTTTAAAGAGAGAGAAATTAAATAATACTTTTAAGTTAGCAGGGTTGCATTGAATTGATTAATGTTACAAGTAATTTAATTAGCAAATCAGCATATTAGATGTTTTCTGAAGATCATGTGACCATGAAGACTTGAGTAATGATGCTGAAATTCAGCTTTACATCCAGGAATAAAAAAAAATAATAAAAAATTACAATAGAAAGCTGTTATTTTAAATCGTAGCATTCTTTCATATTATAACTGCTTTTTTTTATCCAATAAATGCAACCTCAAAGAGCAGAAGAAACAAAACAATTGAAAATCTCACAGATACCACACTTTTAAACGGTAGTGTGTATGAAATTGAGAAACTTCACTGGTGGTCTCAGACTTTTAGACCAGCACTATAAAGCAGGACTAAATTTAGACCATGTTTGACGACAATCAGCTACTCAAGCTGAGGTCACCGCCATGTTGTGTACAAGACATTTGGCTTAAACAGCGTCCTGATGGATCGCTATCACTCAGGACGAGTGTAGACCGTTACAGGCTGAAGAATGCCCTCATGTTCCTGTTGATGTGCTGTCCTGCTTGATTTCACCAGTAGATCAAAACAAATCCATATCTTCTTGACCCCCGAAAATAGGTCTCTGATCATGAAATAATGAGAAGACACACACACACACACACACACACACACAAACTGTTTCAGTTTCATGTATCCATTGTTTTATAGGCTGGTGTTAAGGGCACTTTAGGAAGACTAGTAGGAATATTTGAGGTAAGAAATGGTTTTCATAAAAGCATTTAAACTTGTGCATTTAAAGTGTTGTTCTGCTTGTCTTAACTGTTTTGAATAACATTTTGTTTTATACACAGAATCGAGATAGGAAACACAGAACGTATGTCTATGTTCTCATCGTAACCGAAGTTCTGGAAGATTGGGAGGATTCAGTCAACATTGGTTTGTATTTTTGAATAATACAATACATTTCAAAAGTGTGTTTTTTTAAATGTTTGTAGTTATCATTGGAAATCTAGTAAAAAACGTAATATTGGGAAATATTATTACCATTTGAAATAACTGGTTTCTAGTTGAATATATTGTAAAATGTAATTTATTCCTGTGATGCGCAGCTGAATTTCGTTCATCATTCCTCCAGTCTTCAGTTTCACATGATCCTTCAGAAATCATTCTGATATGCTGATCTACTGAATCATTTCTGATTATTATCAATGTTGAAAACAGTTGTGCTGCTTTATATTTTTGTAGAAACTGTGATAAATACAAATTTTCAGGATTCTTTAATGAATGTTCAAAAGAACAGCATTTATTTTAAATATTTGAAATTTTCTAACTTTCTAAATGTCTTTACTGTCACTTTTGATTTATTTAATGTGCTTTAAAAAACAACCACGTAACTAACACCAACTTTTCTAAACAATATAAAAGAATATTTCTTTACAGTGTATATACTAAATAAAGTGCATACATTCTCAGGCATGTAGCAATGTCAACGCTATCATGATTTATCCCATCAAAATATGACCAAATTCTTATCGATATCAGAATATTCTTGTCAGAGCCACTCTGGGACTTACAAGCGTGTAAAAGGTCAAAAAAAAACAAAGTCAACATACAGTTAGCTGTCTTCTGTTGACCAATATCAACCTATTTGGTTCATAACACCTGCTTATCTTTTTTGTTTTGACAGGGAGAAAAAGGGATTGGTTCAAAATTGAAGATGCCATAGAAGTGTTGCAGTGTCACAAACCAGTACAGGCCACTTACTTCGAGGCCCTGCAGGAAGGATGTCTGAACAGTAACGGGACGCCGCTGGTGGCCACCTACAGCATTAATCAGAGCTCGGTCTCTGATGTCAGATAACTAATGAAGAACACAGACACTCTGGACGCTTCCACCGCTCTTCCTCTTACTTTCATTACTCTGTTCTTTTGATTCCTTTTCTTTAAAAACACACAAAAACAACGGTTTGCCAAGGCCTTAGAGCACCGAGAAGGTGGAGCAGACATCAAGTGTTGGCTGAATATCCGAAACAATGTTTTGTAAATGTAACACTTTAGCTTTTTCCTGTTTAATGCTCCTTTCATGCGGACTGTTGCATGAAACCCACGTCCTTTTAGCGGCCCAAGTGTGAGATGAAACAAAAGCAAGAACTACTTTTTACTGTTGTGATGAAAAAATGTACACATGGTGCGTCAGCATGTGGCTTTCATCATTTTTACACATTAGATTTCCTCTGTGTGCGCAAGTGTGAACGCTTTTTCTTTGTGTGAACCACTTTCGGTGGTTGTGCGAGAGAACATTTAGTCATCTGAATGGTGGAACTGTAAGAAATGAATAGTTTTGCATGAACACTGGTATTTATTTGTCTAAGGAGTTTGCGTGATGCGATGAATGTTTAACTTGTACTTCGTGTTCAATTGTTGCCCTTAACTTGCCCGTTTGTTTGTTTTTCGTCTTGCCATCTTGTAAATAACTTATGGGCCTGCAGAAACTTATTTAATTTATACTATTACCTGATTAGACTGGAGTGCAATTCTACAAGCACACTTTATTTGAATCCAGTTCATTTTTCCAACCCGCTGATGTTTGAAGGACTTTGAATTTACATTGAATGCAAACATTACAATGAATCTTGTGTGTAATTTGTGCCACAAGCAACACCAATTCATTGTAGATTAATTGTTCTTACATTATGTTTGCAATTCTGTTGGGTGCCGCTAGTGATGAAGAAACGAAACAGTTCCCCTTTAAGAAGACTGTGATATAGCGGTGGTATGGTTTGGCTGTTTGTTGTTTTCTGTAGCACTTTTTAAAATCAACATGAAAACAAAATGGACTCAATTTACTTTTTAACCTATTTTCCCAGTTTCATTTATGCCCCATATTTTACAACTGCCATCCTATTATGGTATGAAACACTCACTTTTCACGATGCAATCACTTCCAGATGGATAAAAGTGTTGTTTCGTTTCTTCCTCACAATACGTTACACATTTTAAAGAAGTAAAATGGGTTGCACATACCGTGTTGAATTTAAGTGTCACAGTAGAGAATAATGGACAGATAAATCAAGAAGTGGCTTGGAAACCCTCACTTTGATTTTCAAAGCTAAACAAAAAAACTATTATAATGTTATCTGGACGTTTCGAAAATGGATGCTTTTGACTTTCTTACTTTCATGTTGTTTCAGAGGGGAAATGGCATTAATAATGAGCAGTTGATATTGGCTTTTTATTTAGTTTTTTTTGAATATGGTGAAATACACTGATTTAGTACACCCAAAAATGTAAATTCTGTCACTATTCACTCAAGTTTTTCCAACCTGTATGAGTTTATTATATGATATTTTGAAGAATGTTTGTAATCTTACAGTTCACTTTCACACTGACTTAAGTAGTATTTTTTTCCATTCTATTTTTATGTATTTTGTGAGTAAATAATGACAGAATTTTCTTTTTTTAATGCAACTTTATCTTTAAGGAATTAAAATGGGTTTCATGTTAATTTTAGCTGTTAGAAGATTTACATTTCATTAATACCGTAATGACACCTAAAGAGCTATTTCAATGGAACTGTTCAAGTTTTTTTTTTTTTTTTTTGCATAAAACTATAGTCTGCACTAGGGCAGTTTTCACAACATTTCTGAGGGCACACATTTCTCCATCTTCCCTTAGTAGATTTGGCCATTAATATTCTTCTGACATCAGTTGCATGAAAGTGTTCTCTGCCCTTCTGTTTTCTCGGGACTTCAAACCCAGCTGATGAGGTTTTTGGTTGTTTTAACCTCTCGCCCTTTTTAGAAACGACCATATCTTAATCTAGAAAACATGTACATGTCTTCTCTTCTTTTGAAATGTCAAATGCGTCTACAGCCGAATTGCACACACAGCAGCAGTTGGCGCAATACTGTGAATCTTGAGCCACTGTAGTTAGCGAGATGTTCGGTGTCTTTTAATTGCTCAGATCAAAACCTCAAATTCAAGTGCTTGTTATGTTGTATGGATATGGTACACTTTAGGTTAGTATAAAGTGCATTTATGATGCAAGATGCTTGTAAAGTACATTTTTAATTCAAGACTTATTTTTATTGTTAGTCTAACTGCAACTTGAGTATTGATGAACCCAAGATCTAAAAAGTGGGTGAACATACTTTTATCAGTTTTTTTGTGTTTACATGCCTTTGGTTAATATGTATCAACACTAATGTCGTCGAATTTACAGTTGATTGCAAGTCTTACTCTTCCACTTCTAGTGTAGCATGTAATCGCCCATCTGGACTGTTTTCTGGATTGAAATATGTGATGGCCATCCCAATGTACCCCTCATTTTCAGTAGAACAGCAGCATATAACCTTTTGACTTGTGTAGGAAGTGGATCATGGCTGTGAATTGTCTTTAAGCAGTGTCCTACAGATCAAGGATGTGAAACCTAAACTGCTGCATTTGAAGTGCATCACAGATCCATCTGAAAAACCCATATCCTTAATCAACATCTCATGGAAAGCACCTTAAATTTTGCCCTGCTTGTGACTTGGAATGTAAACTATTGTGACGTAAATGAGAGGTCAGCCTGGTAAACATGATGTCATTGGTTTAAATGGGATGCTGGAAACGTGACAGAACACCCGAAACAAAAGCTGAGAGACTTCAGTTTCACAGCTACACCCTTCACTGGATTGTTTAGCTTTTTCATTTTGGGCTTGTGAAATCAACCAGTATAAGAATGTGATATAAATGTGCCAACTAATAAACACCAGTATTTCATCTCAAGGTTTCAGTGACTTTCTCCCAGAAGAGTCAAAATGTTGATACTTCTGAAAATGCCAAATATTCATATTAATTAGCATTGTGTTTGTACTTCATGGCTTTTCAAGCAAACCATACATGCTAGTGTAACATTAAAATGTCTTAAAACTATACACTTTTTTTTCTTTTCACAAGATTTACAGGTTTGTTTGTTTTTTCAGGATGATTGACCAAAATTGAACACAGAAAGAAAATTAAAACATCTTTGGATATTTAGTTCAACTACCGGTAAAAATGAAAATTGGCTGAAAAATTACTCAACTTCAACATTTACAAAATGTAGATTAGATTTTATTTATCTGCAGTGAATGGGTGCCATCAGAATGACAGCTAAAACATTTGATAAAATAATCCACACTATTCCATTCAATAAGTTATAATCTTGGAAAGCGAAAAGCTTGTGTTCGTAAGAAACAAATCCATCAAGACATTCAAATTACCCATTTATTTATATTTTCAAGCCAAAATAAGTCCATAATCCATTATTAGACTAACTCCAGTGGGGGAAAAAAGTCCATATTCTGTTGTCTCTCACATCAAAATCCACAAATTTGTTTTGTAAATGGTGCTTGATCTGTGCAGATTTCCATCCTGATACACTGAAGCAAGTAATATTATGGATAGTGGACTCATATTTCAGTCTGAAGCAAAGGTTTGAGGATAGAAACATCTTAATGATGGATTTGTTTCTTAAGGACACACAGCTCTTCTCTAACAATTTTTAAATGTTATTTCATGAACTGGAGCGGTGAGGATTATAGTGATGTTTTTATCAGCACTTTAAACTCTTCAGCAAGTTTTTCAGCAAATTCCCATTTTTGGACGAATGACTCCTTTAAGGCAACAAATAACACAACGAATGCATTCATAAGTACCTGAAACCAATATATGAACAAGTAGGACACAGAAGTACTTTTAAACCTTTATTGTACAGATAATGTGGAAACTATTGTGGCTGTTGTCCTCGGCCACGGCCAAAACCACCTCTCTGAAAACACAAGAGAATGCATGCAAATGGTAAGCATCACAATATCCTATTTCCTAGAAGGATGATTTATGTAATTACTGAATAAAAATAACATTAAAAGAGAAGTACTTACAAACTGGAATTCAGTGGCTGCACCTGCACCAGCTTCAGCCTTCTTGTCTGCACCAGCTGTGAGATCAACCGTTTTTAGTTTAACACAATGCCACACAGAGGATGCTGATTAAGAATAAGCGAGGATGTATTGTATACGTACGCGGAGCTGCAGATCGTCTATAAGCATCTCTGTCTCCCTCGCCACGGGCCAGACGAGCCGGTCTCTCTCCCTCAAGACCTGCAGAACACCACATTTAGATTTAGTCAAGCTCTTTGAAAGGGACTGTGACACATTATGAATGACATTTTGCACTCATATATAACTATTTTTCAGTCATGCATAAAAAAAAAAAAAAAAAAGTAAAAAAAAATTTTTTTTTTTTTTCAGTATGAACATCATCGCAAAAAGCTGTGTGGATTTTCATATAAATATGTTGCATGGAAAATCATGACAGCGATCGACTCGTTTTGAAAAGCTCTTTGGAAGAGGACGATGAGCCTCTTAAAAACTATAGATATACAAAGACGGTTCACTCTAGGGATGCACAATATTGGATTTTGGCCGATATTCGATATGCCGATATTTTCAAAATAATTTTGGCCGATGCCGATATATATAAAAAATTTCGCCTGATACATTTAAACTTTCATTTTACTGAAGAGAAATCCATGTATCTCTTCTGTACTGATTCTACCATAAATGTATTATTTTACAAATGTAGACAGAGATTCACATCTGAAAAACAGGTCAATTATTTCACTTGGAGAATATCGGTTTGGCTCATCGGCAGAAATATTCATGGTCAATAAATGATGTTCATTTTAAGCTTTTATCGGCCGATACCGATGTTGTGCCGATATTATCGTGCATCCCTAGTTCACTCCTATCACTTATGAACAGGAGAAACTGCTACATGCAATATTGCGCACTATTTCCCGCTTTCTGAACGAAACAGCCAATGGCTGACTGTTAAAGTCACTGCATCATTGCAGCGGACTTCATGATCCAGTTCCTGTAGAAACCCAAGAATGAAAACGCTGCCTAGAGGCATTGCAAATACGGGTGCAGAGTAAACACTTTCCCTTGAAAAGGACTTTGCTCTTACCCTTGGGACGGGGTCTGGCGGTCTCTGGGCGTGTCTGCCGGCGGAGGGTGGCGGGCACGATCTCTGGCGGCAGGTGGAGGAAGTCCCGAAGGTACTGGATGCCCTCATTGGTGAGGTACCAGTAGAAATGGCGCCAAGCAAACTGCTCTTTAACATACCCGCATGACTTCAGAGACTGTGAAGGTAAGAGGGATTTTAATACACATTCACATCATTGACTGGTTCAAGTGCATGCTGTTCATGATGATCAGGACTCACCTGCATGGCCTTCATCACGTGAAGGTTGGGTACATTTTTGTCAGCGAGCTCTGGATGTTTCGCAAGATGCACGTCTTTTTTGGCCACCATGACGCCCTCTTTGAATAGGAGCTCATAGATAGCAATGCGGTTCTTCTTGGGCATCAACATCTACAGAAAGAGTAATACAATCATTTAAGTTTGTATCTTCAAGTTCGGTCCTCTGTAAAGGACATTATATTTTAGTTAGACCCTACACGCCACAGTTTTAAGTCTGGATGTCCTGTAAAGAGCACATTCAGGGCTTTTCAGAGATATCAAATTGACAATGATCACATTTAGCACTCTTAGGGATATGATTATATTTTGTAATTATCTAAATCTGACTAATTTTCAAATAGTTCAAAATGTTATGCTTTTTAATGAGTTATTACTCCCATAATGACACTTCTTTTTCATTAGTTGTCCCTAAGAACACATTAATATGCAAAGTAGATGCAATGCATAGATAAACTGAATAGTGTTCCTGTAGCTCAACTGGTAGAGCACTGTGTAAGCAAGCAAGCGCAAGGTTGGGGGTTCGATTCCCCGGGAACACATGATATGTAAAAATTGATAGCCTGAATGCACTTTAAGTCGCTTTGGATAAAAGCGTCTGCTAAATACATAAATACAAATACATAAACTGAATAAAATGGGAATATCAGTAACGTTATATTTAATTTTTTCGCACATACTGCATAAGGTACAGCAACATCAAATCATTGATTGCATCTTTCATTACATAGTTGAGAATCATCAGGTGCTGCTGTAGTTTCTCGGTAGTGATGATAACACCATGGTATTAATGGTACATTAATAAATTAGTCATTCTAGTACTATGGCAAGAAAAAAACCATGGCAATTTTTATCAGCGCGCTTAACGCGTTTATAAATTAATAACAGTTTCAATGAAATTTTTGTACTTTAATAACTTACTTTCCTGAACAACAATAAATAGCTTATTTAATGTTAATTTCTTATTTGATTTTACTTTACTGACTTTATACAAGCCGCAACGCTCTCTCGCGACACAGCGCATTTCCTGTCTTATATCTAGTCTTTCTCGTCTGCATATTTTCTCGAGACTAGGATATATTTGTTATTAGGAATTTATCTAAACAGGGTTTGATTGAAGAAACACATAAACTAGTAAGATGATGAAGATTTTGCACGGATTTTCGGCTCTTATTTCGGCCTACCTTTACTCTTGATGAGAGACCGGAGCCGGAAAGAACGTCCTCAGCTGTACTTCCGGTATTATTTCGCTGCGCTTTATAGAGCCACGGTGAAGCGCGCAGCGCCAACTAGTGACGTGGAGGTATTTTTAATTTGTCACTGCTTGGCTTGAAAGAAATAATAATTAAAAAATACAAATAAAATAAACACACACACACACGCGCACATATATATATACGTGCTAGGAACTATGTAACTATATATGTGTATGTGAAAGAGGGCAAGAGAGATACAGAGAGAGAGAGGGGGAAACATGTGCTTATTAAAATAAAAGGACATTTAAAATTTTTATTCGTTCCTTTTCAAATAATTTATTGAATTCTAGAATTTTTTCTAGAATTTTCAGAAATTCTCTGTACATTTTGTAAATGTTCTATGTATTTAAAAAAATCATTGTAACTGCATGTAAAATAGTGACCAGTATGATTCAGACATTGACTGTTTTGAATATAAATACAGTCCTGTTGTGACATCAAATACAGTCACAGCCACTCATTCAGTAGTCTTTTTTTCTGGATGGACAGTGTTGAATGCTGAGCAATCGAAGCATGAAATTTTAGTATAAAGGTTGAGTGTACATATTTAGAAGAATATGTATGGCATGTGACCTCTTATTCTTAATTATTGCATTTTATGGATCTGTGCAATGAACTCAAAGTAAGTGTGTATTGACTACTATTCCTAAATGTTTTCTAAACCTGATTTTAGAGTTAATGGCTCTTTGGTTGTGTGTGTGTGTGTGTGTGTGTGTGTGTGTGTGTGTGTGTGTGTGTGTGTGTGTGTGTTTGTGTGCTGTTATGTGTTTTAAACTCTTTTAAAATGTTTCTTGAAGTTTCAGTTTTGGAATCAGATCTGGGAACATTTCAATAGCTATTGCACAATTCAGTACCAAACTAAACCTCTTCAGTGGATGCTTGAACAAGAAATGTGTTTGTTAATATTTCAGCGCTCAGCTCATTTCTCTGGCAGTTTGTGTTTGGCAGCAAGCAGTGTTTTCCTGTTTCCATCTATGTTGTGAGGCGGTGATGTGTTGAGTGCCTGAGGCTTGTGGATTTTTGGGAATGAACCATACAGGAGCTTTGATTGTTGTTTCACCTGGGCCAACAAACTGAGAAATTAACATTGCAACACCTCCATCTGCTTTCATACACGGACCACCTGTGCCGCACTGACTTTGCAAATTCCTTTCATATAATATAACATTTAGGAGCAGATTTGATAACTGGTTACTATCAGCGGTATACTTCAGTATCATTGAGATAACAGGACAACACTGGCTGTTGTGTATTCATTCGATAACTTTCTGTTTTACTGATATTCGATTCGCGAATGAATTGTTCGTTTGAACCGATTCACTTGAACTATTTCACAATGTTTTTGTAAACTGCGTCACTGTAACTAAAATGTATGGTTACACAATATAAATGAGCAATCCATGTTCAACAAAATATGTATGGAAATACTTACTTGATTACATGAAACTGTTCGCTTCTATGAAGTGTGAACAGATTCGCTAAAACGAGTTCGCCGAGCGAACCGATTCCCTTAAACCGAATCAGATGGCTCACCGTTATTGTGTTTAACTAGAGTGGAGGATCGTGTGCATCACAGAGAAGCCGGATTGTCGTCCATCTGTGTTTGGTATGTCTTAACGCATGGTTTTATTCTCATTTAGCTGCAGAAATGAGTTTGCGTGTAGATATATACAGACAAACGTGTCTTCTTGCTGCTTTTCATTTATTTCTAAACGCTTGCGCAGTCATTTTAAAGAACGTTGTGGTTCTTCGCAGTGCTGAACACTGAGCGCTGTGTGCACCTGAATTAATATGCATGTGTCGAATGAACTTGAATTACAGGAATAAATTAGACTTTTGTGCATCATTATAGACAACCATACTGTTTTGCATGCGTTTAGCAAAATCTGACGTATTTGTAACAAAAAAATAAACTACTTAAAAGCTATAAAGCTAACTATTAATACTATCCAACAATGCATATTTTAAAGTAATGTTACAAAAAGAGGATTTTTTTTTATACTTATAGAATGTACTTATTCATTATTTTTTATTAGTTTTAGAATATGCTGTTCAAAAGTTATGCACATATATAATATATATGAATGCTATAGCTCATTAATTTGACTTAAACATTCATCCTGCTAAAATGAGTTAGGAACTTTTAGTTAATTAACAGTTTTTGTCTTTAAAAAGATTAGTACTAACAGATAAAAAAAAATAAATAAAAGAAAATAAACGCAGTATGGTTTTTGGACTATTTAAGTACACTGGAGTGGCATGTGAATTAGGAAGCAAATTTAGGGTAATTGTTATCCTAGTCCTCTATTCTGAGATCCAGACCATTTTAGTAAATGCAATCTCTGTTGCTCCCCAAGGATACTTTACTGTCTTCTTGCATGATAAACTTAAAAGTGCTGCTTTAATAAATCAATAGCAGTTCTCGCAGCTATAATGAAGATGAATCATTACAACAGTGTAATTTGATTAGTAAATGTCTCTGTTGTCATTTAGTTTGATATTACTGCTGATCCCATCTGTCTCCACCAACAGTAAATAGATGCATGTGAGTGTGTGTCTAAAGTGAAGTGCTGGTTCACAGACACCAGATGTCTTTGAAGTCAAAGGTGAAATCCTCCCGACGGAGGGTCTTGAACTGTCCAAGGTCCTGAATTTTCCCTTAACTCTATAGCTATGGGTCAGTTAGTATTTGTTCTGCCAGGGAAAGCTTCTGATATATGTGCAGTTTTATGGGATTTTGGCATTTCTTATAGATTCTATGTAGTGCTTAGCATTTATTATAAATATATATATATATATATATATATATATATGAAGAGCTCTTTTCCAAAACGCGATAAACGCCAAATTTACAAAAAATGACTTCGTCATGCCATTATGCCGTGTACTGAACCTATTCTCTGCTCCATCAATGTTTCATGCTAAATTGCTATATTTCCTTGTTTAAAATGTACTGCAAGATGCAGTTTTTTTTCCAAAACGCTATAAGCGCCAAACCTGTTTTTAGTCTAAATGCGATATATCCTATCGACCAATCAGAATTCGGCGAGCGATTGACGCAATCTTGGCGGCGCTCTGAATCGGGATCTTGTTTGTGTTGCTCAGTCTTCAAAATGAGTGCTAATAACACTTTTGATGGTCTGGATGAGCCAGTGAGACCTACACCTGGCGGCAGAAAACGCCGATTGGACAAAGAAAATCACAAAAAACAACAAAAAAAGAAGCTTCGCCACTCAGGCGGCGCGTTAATACCCACTGTGGGATGTCATCACAAGGCTGAAGCGACCGGTTTCTGTCAGGCAGAGAAGCTGTCACCGGACGACCTGATGATGAATTTCAGTAAGTTTTATGAAAGACCAAACAAGGTTGACCAGGACAGGACCATTCTTAATCTCCTGGACATAACGCGTGTGAAAAGGCAGCGTCTGAAAGTCCTGGACGTCAACAAACGAAAAGACCGGAACATTTCTGTCAAGTACAATCTTTTGTGCGGCAATCACCCGGAGAAGGTGCCCGTTTGCAAGGCGACCTTCATTAAAGTGTTCGGTAAGTACAATTTTCATTTTAGATTTGCCTAGTTTAATACCGTTTTGTAGGTTTCTCCCTTGTGACAAAGATTTTTTGCTGTAAACAAGCATGCTAACGTGACATGGAAAGTAACTTACTGATAATAATACTAGCCTACTGATGCAAAAGAGGTTCCTGACCCCTGCCAGGGCTGTGCAAAATTCAGAATTTAATTCAGTTCAGTTAATGAATTTGAATGGACTTCACCTTACAGGATGTTGAATTGAATTGGAATTGCGAAATTCACTTGAAAAAGTGGAACTGAATTCATAACAATTCAGAGAAATTTCTTATCAAATATAAGTGAGAATGTGATGCGTTACTTTTAACATAGATTTTTCTTTCTAATTGAAGTACAGACACTAACATTAAGCATATATTCACTTAATGTAGAATAATTAGCAATATCTTAATTTCAAAGTAATCAAATTAAACAATTTTTGGTATTACAATTTTAATAATCTGTTTTATAGAGTATGTTTTAATGTTAATTTGTGTGTAAAGTTTATACAATAATAACTTTATGAAATTCATGTTGTAATCATATGTTATACAGTGGGGCTCTAAAGTTTGGGCACCCATTGCAGAATCTGTGAAAATGCGAGTAATTTTCAAAAAATAAGAGAGATCATACTAAATGAATGTTATATTTTATTTAGTACTGTCCTGAGTAAGATATTGTACATAAAAGATATTAATATTTAGTCCACAAGACAAAAAAATTGCTGAAATTATTAAAATAACCCCACTCAAAAGTTTGGGAACCCTTGGTTCTTAGTACTGTGTTCTGTTACCTGATGATCCCCACAACTATTAAAAAAGATGCATTAAGAGCTGGGGGGTGAAAACTTTCAGAAAGTTTTCACCCCCTAGCTCTTAATGCATCTTGTTTCCTTCTGGAGCATCAGTGAATGTTTGAATCTTTTTAAATAGTTGTGTTTGAGTCCCTCAAATGTCCTCAGTGTGATAAGATGTAACTCAAAATCATAAAGTCACTGCTGGAAAGGGATCAAATATGCAAAGATGCTGGAAAACTGAAGAATCTGCAGGACCTTAAAGATTTTTCTGAAGAACGCTGCTCAGTTTAACTGTTCAGAACAAACAAGGGACTCATGCACAACCATCACAAAACAGAAAGACAGTCGAGGATCATCAGGTAACAGAACACAGTACTAAGAACCAAGGGTTCCCAAACTTTTGAGTGGGGTTATTTTAATAATTTCAGCATTTTTTCTGTCTTGTGGAATAAATGTTAATATCTTTTATGTACAATATCTTACTCAGGACAGTACTAAATAAAATATAACATGCATTTAGTATGATCTCTCTTATTTTTTGAAAATTACTCACATTTACACAGATTTTGCAAAGGGTGCCCAAACTTTCGAGCCCCACTGTATATATTGGAAAGCTTCATTGCTAAATGCACCTTAATTAATTATTATGAATTTATTTGAATTTTATGGAATTCAAATTCTACTTCGGATTCAGCTTCCTGTTTGCAATCTTAATTCAAATTCAAGGATAATAGCAAGTTAGTTGTGTGTAATTCTTTATTTCAATCTTAACTATTTACTTTCACAGGCATCAGCAAAGACCGTGTGTCCCGGGTGGCTAAATATTATGCTGAGACTGCTGAGGCTCGCCCAGAGAGAAGAGGTGGTGCACGGCACAGTGAGGAGCACAACAGGAGAAGGCAACTCATTGTTGAGCACATCCAGTCTTTTACCTGCAGGGCCAGCCATTATGGTCGGAGAGGAGCACCAGGCCGCAAGTATGTCCCCAGTGACTTGAATGTGCACAAGATGCATGAGCTCTTTGAGGCTCAGAACCATGCTCAGACCAGCTACTCCCTCTATTACTCTGTGTTCTCCAAGGATTTCAATCTTGGCTTCGGTCACCCAGCTACAGATGCATGCTCTGATTGTGTCAAGTACAAGATCACGATTACAGATCCAAACCTAACTGAGACAGAGAAGAAGATGGAATCTGCATCATTCATCTTGCATCGTCGCAGAGCTCGCATGTTTTATGACCTGTTAGGCAGGGTTGCTGAAGGTCATGTGACCCTCAGTTTTGATATGATGCAAAACATGGTCCTTCCAAAAACCCCAATAGGACAGGCCTATTACTCACGGCAGATGTATCTGTACCTGTTTGGTGTTGTTGTACATCATGGTGAGAACAGCCAACAGGAAAAAGATGATGTCCATCTCTATGTGTGGCAGGAGAATGAGAATAGCAAAGACAGCAATATGATTGCTTCTGCACTGAGTGACTGCCTCAAGGTTCGACTTCAGGACAAAGTCAGCAGATCCAGGGGACTTCGGCTATTCAGTGACTCTTGTTTTGGGCAAAACAAAAACATGAACATGGTGTCCATGCTCATGGAATTTCGTCAGCTTTTTCCTAACCTTGGCATAGAGCATACCTTTCCAGTAAGGGGCCACAGTTTTCTCCCAGCAGACCGAGTCTTTGGCAGAATTGAGCAGAAGATCAGGAAAATTGACACAATTCTGCTACCACAGGAATACCATGCCATCCTGCAGCAATTCGGCCATGTTCACATTTATGGCACAGACTGGGAGGCATTTGATTATAGGTCAGCCTCAAAAGAGTGCGTTAAGGCTCAGAAGAGCTTTAAAATCAGTGAAGCACGCATGCTTGACTTGAGTACCAACAAGGTTGGTTTGAAGACTACTTACAATGGGGAGTATTGTTTTCATAGTGTATTAAAGCGGGGCAAGCGGTGGGCTGACCTTAAACCTGAGTTACTTCCAAAGCGAACTTCTGTGAAGGCAGCAAAGAAGCGCGATGTGCTGGCACTATTAGGAGCAGTAGGTGTGTCTGATGTAGTGAGGGCTTTTTATGATGATGCACTGTATCATGTGACTGACAACGCAGGCCATAGTGATGAAGATGCAGAGTGATCTATACTCACTCACTCACTCTCACTCACTAACTCTCTGTCATACACACTCTCTCTCTCTCTCTCTCTCTCTCTCTCTCTCTGTCCTCTCACACACTCAAAGCACATTTCACACACTATGTGGTTAGTTTTATGTATAGCGGACAATGGTCCTTCTGTTTACGAGTTTGACACTTTACTGAATACCAATGTATTATTGAATGACTTGCCTATGAATATTGTTATCATTATTAGTTAGTTTTTCATGCATATATAGTGGACAAATTGTTCTACTTGTTACAGGTTTGACACTTTACAAAAAAAAAGGCTTTGAATGTATTTCTAAATTACTTGCCTATTGAGGATTGTTATCATTACTATCATTACTTTTTACAGGTTCGGCACTGAATGACTATTAAAATGTGTTACTAAATTATTTGAATGTAATGTTAACATTGTTGTAGGTTTATTTAATTGGTAGTATATGTATGCGTGTTATTTTTAAATTATTTGTTTTATGTGGTGGACAAATATTTATTTTATTTACATTTTATTATTTATTTGGCTGCTATTTATTTCATGAATTTGCTTTTATTTTATTTATATTAATTTATAGTATGAGTCCCTGTTGTCATATGTTGTGTGTTCTTTTGTTGTTGTTGTTGTTTTTTTATAAAAAAGACATAAAACCAACAATTAAAAAAAATGGATTTGTAGCATTTTGGAAAAAAAATATGGATTTGTAGCGTTTTGAGAAAAAATAAATAAACTTTGAATTTGTAATCAAAAATATTGTTGTTTCATTTAGCAATCTTTTTTTTAACATGTTCAGACTGAGCCAATATACCTTTTTAAAAGGATGAATTAAATATTAACAAAATGTATGGGTCTAGGTAAAAAAAAAGTCATTTTCATGAAAATGATTAAAATGGATTTATAGCGTTTTGGAAAAGAGCTCCTCATATATATATATATATATATATATATATATATGACCCTGGACCACAAATGCAGTCTTAAGTTGCTGGGGTATATGTTTAAGCACTAGCCAAAAAAAACATTGTATGGTTCAAAATTACAGATTCGTTTTTTTGTGCCAAAAATTAAGTAAAGTTCATGTTCAATGAAGATATTTTGTAAATTTCCTACCATAAATGTATCAAAACCTATTTATTTTTTTATTCGTTATATCTGTTTTTTCTTCTCAGTTGTATGGAAGCTTGTTTTCACCACAGAATAAAAAACAAAAAAGGTAATTGCAACTTTTAAATGTAACCCCCCCCCCCCCCTCCCCCAATCCTTTCACCTGATGAAGTCAAAGCCATAAAGTATACTCTAGCTCTTTAACTGGATTGTGTTGGAGGACTCATTAACCCTGATGCTATACTGTTGAAATCTCGTTCTGAATCTGTCTTTCAGGCTCTTGTGGCTTCAGATGGTGTCCTTAGAGGCTTTTAACTGAAGGTACAATACAAGGTCCTTGCAGTCTGAACACATATCAGTGGTGTGTAAAACTCTCAGTGCATCACAAGGTATTCTTCAGTTTCAAACTCAGCTGAAATTCCTTTAGCCTAATATATCACAGCATGCTGTTCAGTCTATGCACACTACTGTTCCATTCTGAATGATGAATAATGCTTGGTTGCATAACCCAAAATGAATCTTCTGTTTTTTATCATGCAAGGAAAGTTCATGCACCTCATAATCACTTTAGGATTTTATTAATAAAATACATTTTTAGTTTAGGAGTAAAAAGCAATTTCGTATTATTAATATATTTATTTAGCAATTTATTTATAAAATTAATTTGTTAGTTTATTTCTGTTATTTTGTTTGTTATAAATACAATTCATTTAGTATTATATTTATAAAATAAAAGTATGTGCTATTCTTTTGTTATTATTTATATGATTCAAATCAGTATGTGGTTTCATTATAGGACTTTATAAAATGTAGATTTTGATCTTTCTGATATTTTTATTTAGATTATGTAGGATGAACAGAAAATTAATTTTCTAGAAAGAAATATGATTGAATTTGAACCTGAGCTACCGTGAAGAGCATGTAGAGAGCATTTTATGAGTCCAGGTCTGTACGAGGTATTTTATAGGATAAATTACGCAGTTCTCTGAAGCCATAGGAAATCCATGCAACATGATTTCAGCTGCTGCAGCTCTCCAGGTCATATTACCTGGAGGCTGGCTTGCTTCTTGACAGATTCTCATGTGTGTCTGAGCCGGTGTGGATATCAGCTGCGCTGTGACCTTGCCTTACCACACGAACATGTGCAAATCCGCTCAGATGCTCTTCTACCTGCATTGATCTCTCTCTGCAGTCTTGCCCAAGTTTCTGTCTGTTTGTGTGATGGACAGAGATAGAGAGAAACTAACTGAAGAGGTGGATGGTGAGACGTATCGATTGAGACTAAATGCTTGAGAGAAGAAGACACCAAAGAGATGCTCAGGAGAGATGCAAGATTTATGCTTTGAACATTGCCAAGCAGCAAGTCTGCAACGATCCGATATAAATGATCCGTTTCTCAGTTTCTAAACGCCTCTGAAGATGTTAACTTGTGCCTCACGAATGCTAAAAAGATATGGGAGTAAGAGCTTACTTATTGCTTAGTGCAGTTCGTTAAATATTTCCACAACCCCACCCCACATGAATGAGATCTCTATAAAAACTCTATTGTTTCTCCTAGACATCTTTTTACTGAGAAAACTGGCCAAGATTGAGAGAAAATCTTGTATAATTCAGTCTCTTAAAGGAATAACCCATAGGAACAGATTTGGAAAAATGTAGCATTACATCAGTTGCTTAGCAATTGATGCTTTGCAGTAAATGGGTGCCGTCAGAATGAGAGTCCAAACAGCTGATATAAACATTACAAAAATCCACAAGTAACCCACACTGCATGTTTGTAAGAAACAAATCCATTAAGGCATTTTTAACTTTAATCCATTGCTTCTGGCCAAAATATGGTTCCATATTCATAATAACACTTCCTCCAGTGAAAACCCCCTTTTGAATCCTTTATTTTTAAGTGTTTTTTGTTCAGTTATATTTCAGAGCCTCAGTGGTGGTGCTTTTCCAGGGTGTGACTGTCATTGTTGTTAACAGTTATGCAATCCATCCAACACATTAAGACACACATGCACGAGAGAGATAAAGGGAGTGTGCATCGCTCTCTTGAGTATTCTGTGAATCACTCTCAGTTTATGACTCTATTTCTACACAAAGCATCACCTGTGATGTTCAAATCCAAACACAGCTGTGGAGCTTTTGTATTTCACTAACACTAACATATCTCTTGATTTCCATTAATCAGAGGTGTTTATTGCTGGCAGGAATTGCTGTAATTGCTCATACTTGGCTGTACTGTTATTGTTCACTGAAACTGAAACGATTAATGATTGATTGAAATAAAGCTAAAATAAATATAGATAAAATTGAAATGAAAATAAAAACTGAAAATATACTTATTAAAGCTAAAATATGAATAAATACTAATAGTATCTAAAAACCTGATTTAAACCATCTTTGCCAAATGCATGAATGAACAAATTCATAATCTATTGCAATTGTCTTGCATAAATAATATAACTTTCATGGCTGCTATGGGAATGTTAATCCTGCCTTTTAGCTAAAAAAGCCAATTAGCTTACTGATCATGCATATGCATTACCTGGACCTGAAAATTTGTGCTAAAGTGGCATTTTTTTACGTCTTTGCTTACACTCATATTTAAGAGTGTCAATGCTTTTGTCATTCTTTAATGGAATATTTGACCCAAAGTTGAAAATTAGTTCATATGTCATAACCCTCAGGCCATCCAAGATGTAGTTCAGAACAGATTTAGAGAAATGTAGCATTACATCACTTGCTCACTCATGGATCATCTGCAGTGAATGGGTGCCGTCAGAATGAGAGTCCAAAAGATAATCCATGGATTATCTTGTGCACAAGTAATCCATTCCACATGACTCCAGACCATCACTTAACATCTTGAGAAGTGAAAACTGATGTTTTTAACGTTAATCTGTTGCTTTTGGCTAAAACATGAGTCCATAATCCATAATGATGCTTCCGTCCCCTGTTGTCCTCTCACATTAACATCCACAGACGTATTTTTTAAGAACTGTTTTGACATGTGAACAATGCTTGATCTATGCATATTTCTCTCCTGATTCAGATAAGATGACATTTTCAGTGGTTAAAGCGACATTATGGATAGGTGACCGTGTGTGTGTGTGTGTGTGTGTGTGTGTGTGTGTGTGTGTGTGTGTGTGTGAATGCAGTGTTGGTAATTGATGCTCTGTGCTGCCTCAGACTCTGTATTTCACACTTGAATGCACTGAATAGGAGCCAAGCAATGTGTGGTAGATATTTATTTTTATTGTGTTTAGAGACACAAGCATGAGGACGAGAGAGGCATGTAAGGGTCTATTATATGCACAGAAACTTTGAAATAATGTAATGGCCTAAAAACGTATTTGTTGGTAGCTGCTGACTGCTCATTTTAGTCTTTATGGTTCATTTATGTGGCTTTCATTAGTTTCTTAGATTGGGTTTCATGCTGAGGCACAGCCTGAACATTAATATAGTTATTTAGGCACAGAATAGAAGGGCACCCTTTGAATTTTCCTTTGGGTCGTGGAGAAAATTGGACTTGTGAAGATGAAGAAAAGGCCATTGTCAGTGTGAACTGGGTTTGAACTCATGTTAAATTGGAAAGGCATTAGCAGAGTGAATCTTTGAGGCTCATCTTCTGTAAAATTAGCCAATGCTATTAACCTGACTTGAGGTTCTGAGCAGGCTAAAGACGAGAGAGATACCCATCAAACTCTGAGGTTCAGTATAATCACACTGCAGAATAGAACAGAACACTATAGCCTTGCTACACACACACACACACACACACACAGACACACACACACACAATTTTTACATTTTCTGGCAGTGTAATTTTAAGTTTAATAATATACTATACATTATTATATATTATTTATTATATATTTGTATGAGCTTTCTTTTTTTTTCATTTGATTTTTATTTAAAGTTTTAGTAATTGTTTTGTGTTGTTGTGTCATTTCTATTAATTTTTAATGTCTATATTGTTGTTTAAAGTAATTTATGTTATTTACAATTATTATTTTTTTATTTATTTCTGATTTAGTCATTTTAACTTATTTATTTCAGCTTACTAGGGTGTTTTTATCATTGCTAGGGTGTCGCTATGTGACTGCTTTGATGTTCCAGGTGTTTGTAAGGGTGTAGTTTCTTGCTTTTGTTATTTTTGTTGGGTTTTGATTTATTTTTAAGCATTTCTATACAGTTTTAATTTTAGTAATTTTAGTACTTTAGCTAGGGCATTGCTATATGGTTGCTTCTGTTTTCTAGAGTGTTGCTGTGGGGTCTGATTTAAAAAAGCACATTTCACAGCAAACAAACCACACGATCTGAGGCATCATTAGTGTCTGTAGCACAAACAGTACAGGACATTAACGCAATTTACAGAACCATTTGAAATGGTTAAAGTTATGGGTTTGTTTAAACCATCATCCCTCATTGCATGAGCAATAGCCTAGCTTATAGCAAGCTCTGCTATCATTAGCCGTTTAGTTATAATCTCAGCTATTGATATCTGCTGGTCTCAGTCTGCCCTGATCAATGGTATTGACTGGTTCCTGTGGGGGGTAAGATCCAGTCCACTGTCGGCTGAACAGCTTTTATTTTTTCTATTCTCTTATTTTGAAATATTCTCTCACCTACTTTTTGGGACATTAATGATGTTGGTGTCTGGCTGCGTGGCTTGACTTACTATTACTAGTATGCACTAAACTGTACAGTATGTACTAAAAAAGGGAAATGCACATTCAGGTGTGTGCATAATGTTATAAAATAACGTTCCATCGATGAAGACTTGACTTGAAATATGAGTTTTATAAAAAGCATTATTATTGCTCTTGTTTTATTTTAGGTTGTGTCTGTCCTTTTAAGACTCCGTGTGTGGTAATGTTGACCCGTCATTCCTCTGGCTAATCATTGATCGTCTGGCGTCTTGCTGGGTGCGGTTGTCAAAGTTCACTTTAATGCATGATTGTGCGTCAGAGCAAATGTCTCTATATGGATATTTATATATACATACGTATTGTGTGTGTGTGTGTGTATCTGTAATAGAGAGTGCAAGTGTGAAGTTACGACGCATCCACTGGTCTGATGTCAGGAGTATCTAGTGTCACTCGCAGGTCCTGGAACATCTTATTCTTTTCGGCTGGATTTACCAGGTGAGAGATTGTCTTTAACAAAACAAATATTCAAAGTCTAAATCAAATACTGAAAGTCTGAATTATGAACGAGTCACGAAACCTGTCAAGAATATTTCCAGTGAATATAAGAGGCAGTATATATTTTTCTGTGATATGTGATTACCAATTCGTGAAAAATAATGTATATTATAATTTATTTATTGTCATAATTTATTTTTAAACAATTTTTCATGATATTTAGATTTTTGATTAATTAAATGATATTATAATAAAAAATTGCATTCCAATTCTGTTTTTTATGTAATAGACTAACTTTATTAATGGTATAAAATCTACTGCAAATCTATATATAATTTATGTGTTTCCATTTATAATTTGTTTAAATTTTAAGGGTGAAATGTAATTTATTGGAAAGATGACAAAAGCTGAAAAATGCATTATAATGAAAGATTAGGAATGAATGAAATTCATTAATGCAAATATGCCTGTAGGGTCACATTATTCATGTGACAGCATGCTTTATGATTGTCAGCTTTCATTTCCAGCCCTTGTTGCTGTAACGTGAAGCTTGTCTGTCAGGATAACAAATGTGTTTGAGGATGTGCTGAAGTTTTCCCTCTCAGCTCAGGAAATTACGTCTTCTCTTATTTCGGTATCATCACCTCTCATGACTGCTCTAATCAACTCGATGTGGAGCCGATTGTGTTGACTTGTGCAGGGAAGCTTGTGAGCGACAGCCTCAGTGTGTGCAAACATCCGGCCTGTTTCTGTTGGCTGTGTGAAGAGCTTTTGGGAGAGAGGTGTTTGGTTTCAGTGCAGGGTGCTGCTTGAATATGCTTTATTTATAGCAGCAGACAGCAGAGAGAAGCCGGTCACTTGCTGAGGAGGAAAATAATGGATAGAAAATCACTCTTTATATGCAGAAAAATGCATATTTGTGTACGGTTTACTTGGAAAAATATGTAAAAAAATTCAAAATGTTAATTTTTTTTAACTGCATTAGGTTAAGTCTGATCAGATCTGCACATTTATAAAAAGTATAATGAAATTCAAAAAAATTTATTCATAAAAATAATATAAATTCAGACATTTCTAGCACTGTACTAATAATTACAAAGAAATGTTTATCATTTTTACTGCGTCTATACATTTATATTAAAATATTGGAAATATGGAAATATGGAAACTAGAGGATTTTTGACTGGGGGTCTCATATTTTGGACCCTAGTAATAATAATAAAATAATTTCTGATTTGATGTGATGGCAGACATAATGTATTATAACTATTCAAGAATTATCTGAAAACTATGTTTGGAGTAGTTTTACATGGATAACAGTGTATTTACATGTCACAGTGTTGGACATCAGAAATGTAAAGTTGTTCATCAGAAAAGATGAGCGCATAGCATCTTAGGAGGTTTTGCAAGAACCTGGAGTGGTCTTGTGTGAGGAAATCAGCATCATGAGCTGTGACATCAGATCTGGAGTCACATCACACACGCATGATGAAGCATTTCAGCCGACCGAGAGAAATACAGCCTTCATGGCTCAAGTTATATGAGCTTTGACGTATGTGGGTACACAGGGACTCTAGAAACGGTTGCCGCTGTGATCCGTTAACTGAAAGCAATGAATTATTCATCATCAGTCCTGTGTTCAGAAGAACAGCTGATCATAATACTGACACTCTTGCATTTTCAGAAATGGCAAACGTTTCAGTAGATGAACATACAAGGCTATGTGTTTCAATGAATGAATCTAATATATAAATTAACAACTTTTTTTTATTATTATTCATTATTTTTTTTAGAATTATATATTTTTTAATTTTTTTAAATTGTATGTATATATATGCATTATATATTGTATATATATGCATTATATATATATATATTTATTTTTATTTTTTTTGCTATTTATTACAACTGAATCAATCTGACTACATTAGGTTACATCTGCTTCTCTAAGGTTACATCTGAAATATTTTAACAAATGGATAGAAAACAGCAGAATACTATTTATACAAATAGTTATAAAACTGAAATTATAAAAATAAAGTTATTTTGTATTATCTTATACTATAAAAATAGTATAAAATAACATTTCTAAATTAAATTATATATTATATTATTTTATTTATTTTATTTACTTAGTATTAGTCTTACTCAGTCATAAGGGTAAAAAAATGTTTTATACCTCTTGTGAAAGCTCAATAAATAATCTTTCCATGTTAGGACAAGACTATGTTTGGCCGAGATACAACTATTTGATAATCTGGAATCTGAGGGTGCAAAAAAATCTAAATATTGAGAAAATCCCCTTTAAAGTTGTCCAGATGAAGTTCTTAAAAATGCATATTACTAATCAAAAATTTAGTTTTAATATATTTACGGTAGGAAATGTAAAAAATATCTTCAAAATAACATGATTTTTACTTAACGTCCTAATGATTTTGAAAATAAATAAAATGCAATAAAAAAAAATACAATAAAAATCTATCATTTTGACCCATACAATGTATTTTTGGCTATTGCTACAAATATACCCCAGAGACGTAGGACTGCTTTTGTGCTCCAGGATCAAGTATGTAGGATTGGTGCCATTTAACATTGTTTAACATGTTGTTCTCACATTTTATAAAAGCAATAATCCACTTGAGCTGATGTATTAAAATGATTTAAGGAAAAACAAACATATCTGTAACTTATCTCTACCTTTATATAATTTTCATTTTCTTAGCTTGGTTTCTCTTTAGCTGTGATAGAGTCTGACGTTTTTGAGGGCTTTTGACATGTTACACATGTAACCGTACTATATCTTCAGACTTTGAACAGTAGTCGAGCCGCTTCAGATAAGTTATCTGAACACAGCCGTAGCAGCATTCCTTTGAGCATCCGTGACAATATCAGACTCCATTCATCACTGTTCATTTGATTTCTGATTTTACAAAATAGCTACAGAAATTGGTCATCCAAAACTAGTGGTTAAGTATGACATGATGGATAGTAAATTATATAAGAGGTGTCATTTTTGGGTGAACTGTCCTATTAAATTGCTCTGTCTCATTGAACAAGGATGCATTAAATGGATCAGAAGTCCAGATCAATACTTTTATAATGAAACAAAAGATTTCTGCTTCAAATAAATGTGGTTATTTTGAACTTTCTGGTCATTGAGGAATCCCGAAAAATCATGATGTCCACAAGAATATGAAGCTGCTTAAAAGTATGCAGCTTTATTATTTTTTAATGATCAGAAATGTTTCTTGAGCAGCAATTCAGTATATTAGTCTGATTTCTGAAGATCATGCGACACTGAAGACTGGAGGAATGATGCTGGAAATACAGCTTTGATCACAGGAATAAATTACATTACAACATGTTCAAATATTTTAATTGTAATGTTATTTCACAACATTATTGATTGTACTGCATTCTTGATCAAATAAATGACGCCTTAGCGAACATAAGAGACTTCTTTCAAACATCTTACTGACTCCATGCCTTTGAAAGGTATATATATATATAGAATAAATACATATTTTGCTTACTTTTTCAGTATTGCCAAATGCAAATGAACCAGTTGGACTATTTTTACCTCTTAAAGCTCAGCTGCATTAATGGCCTGATGAGAAATGAGAAATGTATGTTGGTTGTTAACAGTCATCAACATGTCAGTGGACATTGTCATGTATTCCATGTCTTTTTATAACACAGAAACTCATTCATCAATCATTAACATTGCTGTATTTAATACTCACCTGTCATGGAAAAATGTCTGGAAATGTTCCAGCTGTTCTGTCATTCCTGGCCTTTGTTTATCACTTTCATGTGTGTTGCTTATTGTGTTTTAAGTATCACATAACTGTTGAGCATCATTTCTGGTTTTATAATACTATTGCTTTATAAATGATATACAGCTATCATCATGAAGGAAATCCATTGAAAATAATATCATTAAATATGGTCTTCAGTGTTGTTTTTGTTAAAAACAATTTTTTAAATAGAAGCCTTTAAGCTGTATTCCAATTCAAGACCCTCCATAAATTAAATATAAATTATTTAATTTAATTTTGATATTATTTTATTATAAAAAGAGAAATATATTATAAAAAAGATAAAATTGATAAAATAATACTTGTAAAAATACAAAATGCTATAAAACTATTTTTAAAAAATCTATTGAAAATGGCACCAAATATTGTGTCTTTTAACATTGTTTTTGTCTAAATTAAAATCCCCACCCAACCTCACTCTGACAGAATAATTCAAGTCAAATGTGATTAGTCTCTCCCTCTCTCTCTCTCTCTCTCTCTCTCTCTCTCTCTCTCTCTCTCTCTCTCTCTCTCTCACACACACACACACCCACACACACACACACAGTGCTGCACTTGTGATCACCCACTTTGTTAACCAAGAAGTGTTTTTAACTGGCAGAGATACAGTGAGTTTGACTGAATATTCAGTTACTCTAAAGCCTAACACTTAACCCATGAAGAAAGAGGCAAAATTGAACGAAAGGGTTTAGTGGAGCAGCGGTTGGGTTGGTTTTAGGGGCGGAGGGTCCCACGTGCTTGGGATCTGAAGGCAGCCTGTGCCACGGCAGAATGTGGGGGATCGGTGAGCGTGGGGTTTTGTTTTTGACTCTTATTTACATTCATGCAATTGTTAGATGCATTTATGCTGCTTGCATTGCATTCAAAGTATATATTTAATTGTGATTTGTTGAGATTATCAGAGTAAATTTCACAAACATTCTCATATGCAGCTGTGTTTTTGTGTGTATTTTAGTGCATTCATGCATGCATTGACCTTCGTTCTCTTGGTGTGTGTAGATTGTATTTGACTGCTTGAATAATTTAATATTGTCTCATATAATTTGAAATGAGATAAAGATAGTGTTAAATGCCAAGATAAGGTTATATCTTACCTATTTGATGACATTTTTAATGTGATCTAAATAGAAAGTGGTTGAAATTAATGATTTTAAATAATGTTGTATGTTTTATGTGTTTGCGATGCAGAGTTTTGAGTGTTGCTGTAAAGTCGATCAATAGTTAGGATTGCCAACCACTTTAGAGTTATTTTGTCTAACGGTCCAAATAGTCATGTGTAATGATTAAAACATCATCCCACTGCCACCCCATCAATTTGAATGGATTAACTGAACATGCTGCCCAAATTGAGGTCATTTTGCCAAATAGTTTTCAAGCAACTCACAAAACTTAATTTCTTTAACCTCGTGAAGCCTAATTTATGCCATAAAAGTCAGAATATATATATTTTTTAATGTAAATTTTTTGAAACTTTGGACATAATATATTTTTAGAGTTGCATATATGTGTGTTTGTTTTTTTGAGTGTTATATTTGATGCATCAAGCTTTCATGGCTCATACAGTATGATGTAGTGAAAATATGGAGCTCAAACTTATGGATCTCAGTTTTATTCAGAGGCCCAAACAAAAACATGAAATACTGATATTTATATGGTCAAAAAGTTAGATGAAATTCTGATTCATAAAATGCATATAAATATCACTTGTTACTCTATATCTCTCAATAATGTATTTTATTTAGATTATATTTAAATGCTTAGTTTTAATGATCAAAGCTCTGTAGTTTTAAATCATATAATGCAATGCAATACAATGATGATTGAGAGATGAATAAATAAGCGTTTCTCAAATTCCTGATGATCATATTTGATATTCACATTTGAACATGATTTTTCAAAAAAAAAAAAAAGGAAAAATGTACGGATAATCAAGTAAACCAAAGCTGCTTCAGTTGGACACAGTGTCCATCTTGAAATATTACTAACAATATTCTTAAGTTATTTTTATGTCTACTTTATAAAATTTAGTAAAGATTTCACAGCACAAAGACAAGTGAACCACAATTTTTTTTTTATAAGCATTTTACATGCTAAAAAAATTTTTTTGTGTTTTTTTGGGGAAGTTGTGGCCTAATGGGGAAGTCGTGGCCTAATGGTTAGAGAGTCGGACTCCCAATCGAAGGGTTGTGGGTTCTAGTCTCGGGCCGGACGGAATTGTGGGTGGGGTTAGTGCATGAACAGTTCTCTCTCCACCTTCAATACCACGACTTAGGTGCCCTTGAGCAAGGCATCGAACCCCCAACTGCTCCCCGGGTGCCGCAGCATAAATGGCTGCCCACTGCTCCGGGTGTGTGCTCACAGTGTGTGTGTGTGTGTTCACTGCTCTGTGTGTGTGCATTTCGGATGGGTTAAATGCAGAGCACAAATTCTGAGTATGGGTCACCATACTTGGCTGAATGTCACTTCACTTCACTTTACTTAAAAAAATTATAAACTATCAATCAGATGACAGAAGGGATTTAGTAGACATTTCTATCAAAATTATGATATGTTGTTAATTCAGAGTCCTTAGAAATGTGCATATCAAATATGACACAGTAGGCTTTATAAGGTTATGATTTTATGGTTTTCACACATTTCATTTTACCCAAATATTATTCAGCCTCCCTTTGAGTGTCCTATTTAATAGCTGAAGGCCCTTAAATCAGAACAACTCATCTTGTCAGATCTGAATAATGGCATGATGTCATAATGGCTCGCCTACAATTTTATTATCATTGCGAACACTCAGAAGTCACTTGAGTCATTTGTCAATGTCATTTTTGTTAGTTTTGCTAGCATGCTTTTAGCAAGCCATTGTGTGGCATTCATAAATTTTCTTCCAAGGTTATATTAGATGTCATCAGATGTTATTGTGCATTCAGGTCATATTTGTGTGATATTGTGACATTGAATTTGTCTTTTCTCTATAGGTTCTCATTCATTTCCTTCAGTGTTTACACTTTGACGAGACAGTTTGGCAATCACTGAAAGAGAATTAAATTGGCCAGATTAAAGTGGCAGTGTGATTGAATCATACTGAATCATTTGTGTAGTCTGGTCAGATGACACCTTGTGTTCAAAGTCTGGCCTTTTGGTGACTTTTCTTTAAGTTAGAATATAATAAATAGAATACCAGAATATAGACGTACTGTATAAATACAGAAGAATATACACATATATATATCTCACTGATCTCTGCATTACTAATTTGTCACATTAGGGTGTTATTGAATGTATAGTACAGGCAAAGATAACATTTGATTTAGTTTACTCCGACAGATAAACACAAAACAACATAACTTAAAAGCCATAACTGTATGCTTTGTCAGACAGCGTCTCTCTTTTGATTCACCTGAACTGGCGTTTTTTGTCTGCTCACAGTAATATTGGGATAATGGAGGAGCTATATTGGTTTAAAATAACCTTACTGATCCATCTGAGAGCGTGCATGTCCAGAACAGCAGATCTAGTTTCCACATGATTGCTAAAAGAGTCCCCCAGGGCTCTGTTTTGGGCTCCACTTTTTTTTTTATTTTGTCAATGATTTAGCAAAAGGCCTGCAACCAAATTACATTTTTTTAATTGTAAAGGCTTTCTGGGTTGGTAATCACTCTGCAGTTGTTATGGACCTCTCTGCAAGTTTATAAATGCTCAGAAAGCAAAATGTATGCCTAATACAAAACAAATGACAGCATGAATTGACTTTTCTTGCTTTTCAGATTATTTAAAAGGTCGTCTGAAAAGCATGAAGGCCATCCAAAATGTAAATAAGTTTCTATCTTCATCATCAGATTTTGAGAAATGCATTACATCACTTGCTCACCAATGGATCCTCTGCAGTGAATGGGTGCCGTTCAGAATGAGAGTCCAAACTGAGTCCAAAGTGACAGTTTGAAGTTAAAAACATGCATATTACAAGGTATTAATTTATTGACTGGAGCGGTGTGGATTACCTGTGGATTATTGTGCTATTTTTATCAGTTGTGTGGTTTCTCATTCTGACGGCACCCATTCACTGCAGAGGATCCATTGGAGAGCAAGTGATCTAATGCTCAATTTCTCCAAATCTGATAATTAAGAAACAAAGTAATCTACATCTTGGATGGCCTGAAGGTGAGTAAATGATCAGAGATGCATAGTACAACTTGACATTTTGGTGGTTTAAATGAATTTAGAAATGGAGCATCATTTTCATGTAAGAGGTCCTGTTAGGTTGGTATTGTGGGTAAAATACTTTGTTGTTTTTCTTTGTTAGTTTTTGCACCATACTGCTTATGTTCTCATCACTTTCGTCATTTTCTCTTTTCTGCAGTACACGGTGAATTTCATTTGTTAGCTTCAGTCCTGCTCTGCCGAATCTCACAGCATGTCGGGTGCCTACGATGAGTCCTCCATGTCCGACGAGACCACGGACAGTTTCTGGGAGGTCAGGCTCAAAATCTTACTAAATTATGTTTTTTTATATTATTAATGACACATGTACTGTATGTTAAATATCTAAATTTTGCAAGCAACCACAGCTGTCTAGCTCTGGTGGATGATTAGATGCCATGCTGCTGTCATGTGATGTATCATATTGACTAATTGACTTTGAATGCTGTAGAAGTGTGTCATTCATCCAAAGGGCAAACAAACATTATATTGATCATCGTGATATTAACATAGCATTAGAAGTAAAACTGTGTCATTGTTGATTTATCTGTCATATTTTATAGAGCAGACTGTAGTAGGATCCCATACATTTTCTCCACAGAGAAATAGACTTCAACAGATAATACAATTATTATATTAACAGATATTAAAATAATTAATAAAAATTTATAAAATAAATAAATACACCTAAAATTATATATATAATTTTTGGTATATTGAGAATTAATTTAATATACTATTTTTCTATGTAATATATAATATATATTCTATATGTATATATATATTGTTTAGGAAGATGGGCTATGTCTGGAAAAGCATACTATTATACGACTGTTATATAGTATGTATATGGCACACACTGTGCAATTTTATATTTGTAATTTTTATGCCAATGCAATTTTTATATTAGTTATATAATTTTTATATCATATATATATATATATATATATATATATATATATATATATATATATATATATATATATATATATATATATAATATATATTTTATTCATTGTTAAATAATTGATTGAGATAAGAATTTCTTTTAAAATAACTATTTTTATTACAAAACAATGTAGAAAATAATTATATAAACACACGCACACATATACATACATGAATACACACATTCTAAATTTGTAAAATTACAAAATATACAAAATTTGTTACATTTGTAAAATTGGTTGTTTTATTAATTAATTCTTTTAATATGGTTTTGGATTAGATTCAATTTGTGTTTTGTTTGTTTGTTTTTAAATCCCTGTGGAGAAAATGAATAAGAGAAATAATGTCAGAGCCAAGGACACTGAAAAAGTGGACTGTGACTGTTTTCTATTGAACTGTTTTCTTGTTTCTCAGGTTGGGAACTACAAGCGTACAGTAAAGCGAATAGAGGATGGCCATCGACTCTGCAATGACATGATGAGTTGCATCCAGGAGCGTGCCAAGATCGAGAAGGCCTATGCGCAGCAGCTCACCGACTGGTCCAAGAGGTGGAGGCAGCTGGTGGAGAGAGGTATACTGCATGATTGATGATGTGCTCATGGAGAATCCTTCAATAGATTTAAAGTGACAATCTTGAAAGTAAAATGTTTTGTTGCGTTTTAAGCTCAATAAATAAGCTTCTCTTTTGCCCTCAGTTTTAATGTGTTGTTTATTGCTCACAGGGCCGCAGTACGGGACTTTGGAGAGAGCCTGGGTCGCTCTGATGACAGAAGCAGAAAAAGTGAGCGAGTTACACCAGGAGGTGAAAAATAACCTAATGAACGAGGACTTGGAGAAGGTGAAGAACTGGCAGAAAGAGGTCTACCACAAACAAATGATGGGTGGCTTCAAAGAAACCAAAGAAGCGGAGGAGGGTTTCCGGAAAGCCCAGAAACCTTGGGCCAAAAAGATGAAAGAGGTGAAGATACAGAGCCTTGTGACACATTTCCAATAAATTATCACTATATTTTATGTTCTTATAAAGGTGCACCAAGTCATTTTTCTATTTTAAATAAATGCTGTTCTTTTGAACTTTCTAGTCATCAAAATATATGAAAAAAAATATGAGGCAGCACAACTGTTTTCTGAAGCATCATGTGACACTGAAGACTGGAGGAATGATGCTGAAAATTCAGCTTTGATCACAGAAATATATTACATTTTACAATATATTCAAATAAAATATTATTGAAATTATAATAATATTTCACAATATTACTGTTTTTTTATTGTATTTTTGATCAAACAAATGCAGCTTTGGTGAGCAAAAGAGACTTATCTAAAAAAAAAAAAAAAATTTGAACATTAGGATACACATTTATAATTTACAGACTTTTAAAGGTAATTTCCCCACTCAAAAACTGTGTCCTAAAGTGCTAATGCTTATCAAGATCAACTTATCTTCAATCTGCAGTTGGAAACAGCGAAGAAAACATACCATATGGCCTGCAAAGAAGAAAAACTTGCGTCTATGAGGGAGGCCAATAGCAAAGGAGAGGCGTCAGTCACATCAGATCAGCAAAAGAAACTCCAGGAGAAACTGGACAAGTGCAAAAATGACGTTCAGAAGGTCAGGCAAGAATTATGCACAACATGCATTTTAATAACAATATCATAGCATAAACAAACCAAATTTTTGTTTGTGGTCATGCTCATACATTGGAACAACTGGATCATTCTTTTAAATTGTATGCATGGCATAGATTATATTCAATATCTAATTTTGTATTTTAGCATTATCCATAAAAAGTTGACCTGGAACGCAGCATATTTCTGAACCAGTTTCATTTTTGATAATGTATTTTATGTAAAGTTCATGTTGTAGAGTTCAAGCTTTTAAAGATTTTGATAATGTATTTTATGTAAAGTTCATGTTGTAGAGTTCAAGCTTTTAAAGATTTTGATAATGTATTTTATGTAAAGTTCATGTTGTAAAGTTCAAGCTTTTAAAGATCAACAAAATAGAAGCAACATATGGCAGTGAATGCAAATATCCTCAAGCAATTCCATCCGCTATTCATTATACCATACTCCCCAGAGCTTCCTTTCACTTTTCTACTCTACCTTTGGACCACTTAATGGGAAACAACACAGGGATGTTAAATTAATTTCCCGCTAACGCAGTGTACATCCAGTTTATTAGCCTTTAAAGGCCTTTGCAGGTGTTTTGAGTTAATCTGATTAGAGTGTGGCACCAGCTGTCTTCAAAATTGAACCTTTTCACAATATTCAAATTTTCTGAGATACTGAATTTGGAATTTTCCTTAGTTGTCAGTTATAATCATCAAAATTAAAAGAAATAAACATATAAATATATCAGTCTGTGTGTAATTAATGAATATAATATACAAGTTTCACTTTTTGATTGGAATTAGTGAAATAAACTTTTTGATGATATTCTGACCAGCACCTGTACACACACACACACACACACACACACACACACACATATTTATATATACATATATATAGAGTGACGCTTTTTTCATGACAATTTTCCCAAATTCTCAAAGTTGTAATACATATATATATTTGAAATGTGAAGAGATGAGACAATCATAACAGAGAGTATTTGCATAAAGTTCGAAAACTTCATTTCTGACCCAGTTCAAGGGCCAGAGAGGATGGAAATAATTCTTTATGCAAATACTCTCTGTTATGATTGGCTCATTTGCATGAATGAGGCATCTCACATTGTATGCAAAACATTCCAAGGATTAAAGATGCCATTTGTTTTGTGTTTCAGGCTAAAGAGAAATACGAGAAGAGTCTTGATGAACTCAGCATGTGTACGCCGCAGTACATGGAGAACATGGAGGTGGTGTTTGAGCAGTGGCAGCAGTTTGAGGAGAAGAGGCTGAACTTCCTCCGGGAGGTGTTTCTGGACATCAAACGCCATCTCAACCTCACCGAGAGCCAAAGGTCAGCTTGAAATCATAATCCTGTTCTCATTAACCTGGTGGTCTTTTTTATGAAAATAATGCATTCATAAGCATATTTAGTTTTTGGCTTTCCATGACTTTTATGGTCATCTATATACTAGTGTCCTGTTGACAGATGTAAGCAGATTCAAAAGTTTGGGGACAGTAAGTTTATTATATTTTTAGTCATCAAGAATGCATTCAATTGAATAGTGACAGTAAATACAATTGTAATGCAACAAAATATTTATATATTTTAATAAACATTTTATTTGTTAAACAATCCTGAAACAGATGTGGCATGGTTTCTATAAATATATGAAGCAAAAATGTGAACTAAGAAATGTTTCTTGAGCAGCAAATCATCATATTCGAATGATTTCTGAAGATCATGTGACACTGAAGACTGGAGGAATGATGCTGAAAATACAGCTTTACATCACAGGAATAAATTGCATTTTACAGTATATTCAAATTTAAAACTGTTCTATTAAATTTTAATAATATTTAACGATATGACTGTTTTTACGGTATTTTTTGATAAATTAAATGCAGCCTTGATGAGCAGAAGAGAGTTTTTTCAAAAACAGAAAAAAATCACACCAACCCCAAACTATATAATTGATCAGTTACAGTCTTTCTCAAGATTTATATGCTGGTACATATAAAATATCCACAAATTATAAACTTGTCAATTAAGACGAACCCTAAAATGTCAAGTTCCAATTTCCTTTTTGAACAGGAAATACATGAATATACAATACAATTGCATTTACCAATCTCTGTAATTCAATCTGTACAGCTATGCTGCAGTCTACAGGGAACTAGAGCGAAGCATCGCCTCAGCCAGTGCTCAAGAAGACCTCAAGTGGTTCAGCAGCGTCCACGGACCAGGCATGCACATGAACTGGCCGCAGTTTGAGGTAAAGTTTGCATGTGGGATCTGTGAAGATGTGCAACACATATCTGGTGCTTGTTAGAGAATATCTCTCTTATCTATGTATCAGGAGTTCAACCCAGAGCTGAGCCACTCCATTAATAAGAAAGAGAAGATGAAGAGGAGCTATGATGGAGTCACGCTGACTCAAATCACACATGGTGTAGATCAGGGCACAGCGCAGACTGCAAACCGGGGCAGGTACTGATGCTTTTATGCTTTGTTATGAAGGAACTATCTTGAGCTTCTCTCATCTGGTTGTTCTCCTCAGTGTGAGCAGTTATGAGAAGAACCATCAGAGTTCTGCCGAATGGTCCGATGACGAGCAGCCGCCTGCCAGCGAAACAAACGGTGGTGAAAATCCGTTCAAAGAGGAGAGTAAAGGAGTGCGTGTGAGAGCGCTGTATGACTACGAGGGCCAAGAACAAGATGAGCTCACATTTAAAACAGGTGAGAATCACCAATCAAAACCTGGGAGATCCATACTGCCCTCCTGAAGTTTGGGACTAGTAAGATGTTTTTAAATAATATGGTGAAATATTATTACAGCTTTAAATAACAGCTTTCTATATGAATATAATATAATATGTAATTTAGTCCTGTGATGCGCAGCTGTATTTTCAGCATCATTCCTCCAGTCTTCAGTGTCACATGATCTTCAGAAATCATTCTAATATGATTATTTGCTGCTTTTATTATCATCATCATTGTTGAAATTAGTTGTGCTGCTTAATATTTTTGTGAAAACCAGCTTTAATTAATAGAAAATTCAAAAGAACAGGATTCATTTTAAATAGAAACCTTTTGTAATGTTAAAAATGTTTTGGTTTTGGTTCTGGGAATGTTAAACTGTATCTGTTTTCTTTCTGTAAAATATTATTTAAAAATGCTCTCAAAACATTTTTTTTATATTCAAATAGTGAGTCGTGTTTTTAATGTATATAAGAGTTCAAATCAGATTTATATTATAAAGTACACTTGCCAAAACAAATAAATAAATGAACATTAAAGGAAATATTATAATTTTATTATGTGAGAAGAAACCTTTCAAACAGATTGATCCTTAAAATATAGGTCTAAGTCTCTACTCTTTTTTTTATGAATATAAAGCATTCATAAACATAATTAGATTCTGTTTTTCATGCATTTTGAGGTGATCTATATGCTTTTTTTATAAGAATAAAACACTTATTTAGTGAACTGCTGATGAACTAAACTTTTAGCAGAAGTGATATAAGAATGAGTGTTTTATTCTCATAAAAACATAAATGCATGAAAAAACGTAGCATTTTATCAGCTCATATTAACTGCAGATCTGTATGCTTTGGCAGGAGACGTGCTGATCCAACTGGAGGATGAGGACGAGCAGGGTTGGTGCAAAGGCCGGTTGGAGAGCGGTCGGCGTGGCTTGTTCCCGGCTAACTACGTCGAGTCCATTTAGATGCAGTGAAGAAGGCCTTAAAAACTTTAACCCACACTGCTCAAATCCCAGATTTTGGAGAAACAATGTCCTTGCCCGATTGACTTGCTGAGAAGCTTTACGCAGCATTTCCTTAATACCGTAACAAAAAACCCTACAATATCCAAAACACATATCGTACCCCAGCAAGAGCAGGGGATGATTCTGTGCATCTATGTAACCATGTTCAGTATGAATTATTGTGCTGCTGACATGTGTTCACGTATGGTCTCCTGTAACAGTATTAATGTAATGACGTCCATGAAGCCTAGCATAGCGAGAATCAGCTATGCAATGTGTATACTAGACTTTTATTTTGAAGTGGAGGTTTTGTGTTAAACTTAGTGGCCCTTTCTCATGTATCAACATGAAACATCCATTTTCAGTCCATTTTACTTACATAATCTGATGTATCTTCAATGAGAAAAAAATGTAGGGCAGGACTTGATTTTATGCTCTTTTGATCATGAAAAGTAGGAATTACATAATGGAAAGGATCCATGTGGTTGATATTAGGGGCTTAAATATTAAAGGGCTCGATGACATCATTCAGCAAGGAGATTCATTCCAGAAGCAGAGCATTTTTATTTTTAAATGTATTTTTTTTGATGAATTGTACACAATAAGACCAGAAACGTGTAAATGGGGTTTTGCTTTAATTAATTTTTTTCCAAGTGCAAATGATGCCTTAAAAAAAATTAAATTCACTTTTCCTTATGTGTGTGTGTGTGTGTTTTCTCTCATTTTTATCCTTTTTTACAAATTCAGAAAAGTTGATTCAGGATATTAGTTATGATTTCATGACCATTGAACTGTGGGATTCACAGTGATATCTGGGCACATGCTACTGAAAACTGTTCAAATGCTTTTTCTTTTGCCTTTTGCCTGTTTGTGAGACTGGGAATGTCTTTTAACATGCAATCTATTACTGATTCAGTGAGCAAAACCCTTACTGAAGTGCAACAATATTAATAATCAAATGTAATTGATTTTTAGAACCTTGCGTCATTTGCCACATGTTTTTAACACTGTAGCCTCGTTTTTAGCCTGAGAGCTTCACTCAGGCTCAGCAGTTATGAATAGTGGATGAGGAGGTGATGTGTGTGTGTGTATATATATATATATATATATATATATATATATATATATATATATATATATATATATATTGCATGTTTAGACTGGATTGATGTGTTTTAATCTTCGTGTCAGTGTAGTATCTGTTCCATTCAAGTTCACAATAGAAAAAGCTTCTTTTTTTTCTTTTTCTTTTTTCCTTTGGGTCACCACTAGAGGTCAGGATTGCAGAAATCCTTTGCTAATCTGTTTATGGAGTCCAATAACCCAAAGTAAATCAGTCATATTTCACCTCAAAATCAATAGATAAAAATAAGAAGTAATATTTTTCTTAAAGAAAATATTTTAAATATATATATATATATATTGTAATTACTATTATTTTCCCAAAAATATTATAATAAAATAATTTAAATAAAAATAAGTATTATTAGAATAAAAAATCGGAATAATGAATATTTAATGAAAGTTATTACCTTAATTATCTTAAAAAAAAACCCTGCACGTAACAAATTCAAAAGTAAAACTTTGCATAAAAATATAAATAAAATAAAATAATTACTATAAGAATAAAATAATGAAATGATATGTATATATTATGAAAATTATTATTATCTTAATTCTATTTACACTTTAAAAAAAACTCAAAAGTAAAATATATGGATGCATCATGGTATTGAAGATTTATATGCAACTTTAACTGTCATGAAAGTTGTCAAATGTATCGCAAAATAAATATTATTTTATTTCTTAAATTTCTCTTTTTTTAATGAGATTCTCCTATATGCTTTTACAACAACAAAAAATACCACGGTAAAACAATGGTACACATTTTTTTATCTTATTAATTCTACATTATTAAAATGATTGTGTGATTATACTACTGTAAAAGATCGAGTGAAATATCCAGGACACTGTGAAATGAAAAAGAATATTTAATAAAGAAATTGAGGCAAAATGCACAAGCAACAAAAACTGAATAGGCTATACATGAAAAATTACCGTTCAGCTTTGATATAACTGTATAAGTACGGATAATATTTCATAATGCCGAAACAACTCCAGTGTCTTTCAGAGACTTCACAACGGAGATGTACAAAAATACAAGCGCCACAATAGAATCCAAACCTCCCTCAGGCTCAAAATGAGTTACTGTCCTAAACTCGGACTTCCTGTCTGAAACCTGTCAATTTACAGCGCACGTGACAAATGCATCCACAGCGCAGGTAAGCCCTCGTGCGCATCAGTGTGAAACGTGACGTGAGCAGGGAGGTGCATGCGAAGGTGGCCGATTATTGAAGAACCTGGAGAAAGTTCACATGGGCAGACTTGAAAGGTTCGCAGTGCAATTAATCACAAACCAGAAAAAAAGGGATGTTTGTTGGTTGGCAGCCAGAGATTAACACAAACTCCAGTCTTTCCACTGCAAATCATGGGCAGGGAAACCAAGGTTTGCTCAGAGACACGCTGACAGGCAGACCTTGCGAGTAACCTGTAACATACTTCAAAGAATATCTACTAAATCACTTATTTTAACCTTAGTGCTTCTGTTAAACATCATAGTTTATTTGACAGGCTTTTTTTAAGTAACAGAAAGTAGCAGTGCAAAGCTGATACTACGTTTCAACAGACACACAAGTGGTTTTTAAAAGAGTGCATGTACAAATTTCGAAGCACAATTATATTTTAAACATAGAAAGTGGCTGAAATCTTGAAATCTTGGTTTCACTGTCATGCAAAACCCAGAAATAGTCTCAGGAAATGTGTAGTCAGTTCATAAAGTTCTCGTCTCAGTGGTTGAGTTCACTATACATCGCTCTTATACCGGATGGACGAACTGATAGACAAGTCTTTGCGAGACATCTGGCTTGCGGATGATGCCCTTTTTATAGTACTGCCGAATAGAGCGGCTGAGTTTGTCATAGTTCATAGCAGGACGGTTCTTCCTCAAACCCCAGAGACGTGCCACGTGAGCCGAATCTTCGATTTTGAAGATCCCTGTGAAGACACGCATCCAAGACACATCGGTAATGGCATAGGTAAGTACTGCAATGTTTTTGGACATGTGCACATTTTAATAATATCAAGAACATTTTCCCATTACACATTTTTAAAAAAAATAAAGGTTCCAAAAAGTTAAAAAATATATAGTGGAACCATTGGTGTGAACAGTTCTTAAAATAACCATTTTTTATTAGATTAAAGAAGAAAAAAAATCCACCTTAAAGGAACATTCCACTTTTTTTTTTTATATATATAGCTTCATTTTCCAACTCCCCTAGAGTTATGCCACATTCCAGACAACCCGTAACCCGTGTTTTTCCAACTTTAAACACGTTAAAGTGCACTAGAAAAGCAGTCAAACTTGTACTAGATCGATGTGTAGCCCAGTGGTAAACTTGGGCATATAGTGTAACGGAGACAGGGAGGGTTATGATTAATCTCTCTTACTCTCAAAAACGAGTCACATGACTATTAAAAAAGTAAATGTTTATTTACTTTAAATAATAGGGGACATCTGATTTCTAAATAAGGAAATATCAGTTCATTTTACATAATTAAAAGGAAATAAACATTTGGTGATTTTATTTCATGACAGTAATTAAAACTAAAGTTTATATTATTTAGCTGAATAATATTTCCAAAGGTTTTATGCAGTTAGCCTTTTATTATTTTATTTTTACTGTTTTTATGTGACCATTTTTATTGGTCATTTGGGTATTCACGCTGTATAGTCAATGGTGTTTGGCTGCAGGTATGTAAAAAGTAATTTACACGTGACCTGGTGAGAGACACGTGAGAAAGTGCTGGAAGTTTTTTTCCGGTCTTCCCCCGTACTCGTGTGGAGCGCGGGACGCGGGCACGTTGAGAAGAAAAAGAACGCTAGAAAGTGCGAGTAAAGTTGATTAATCTGAGCGGGAGGCGCACAGAAGAGCACCGCGGACTCGGGATGTTTGTGAGCCGCGAGACTGAGTGAAAAACGAAGCCGGAGACCCGTCTGACGGAGCGGGAGAGAAGAAGTGGAAGCCGTGAACGCAGATAGCCGAGATAGTTAGCCACGGTGGGCGTATGCTGGGCGGAACTGTCGTTTAATCGCACCGCACCTGATCATCCGGACCAACGTCTTTCAACGCTCTCAATTTTTTGCAAGTGTCCGTTCAGCGCACTCAATGTTTTGCAAGACCAAAACAGGCCTGCAACGTTTTTTTTCTTCGTTCAAAATGATACCGTGAGTAAACTGGAACATGTGTGAATGTGTGTGTGAGTGGGCCCACCACAGCATTTGCTAAGACTTGTTTCAGGACACTTGGCGTGTTTTTTTTGTTATTGTAAAGCTCTATGTGTATTTCAGATTGTTAGGAAAGAGTTAAGGGGAGGGGACTTTTGAACCACTTATTCAGTTGTAACAAGTGTGATTGAAACTACTGGTGTTTAAGCTAAATTTTAAAGGAGTAAATATTTAAGTGTTTGGGGAATATTTTGGTTATTTTTTTTTGTATATTCATTAATATTGAATTTTGGGGAAAGCTTTTATATTCTGTTTGCCAAATTATTTTATTTAATTAAACAAGAGCGTTACCCATTTTTTGCTAAACTAAAAACCATCTCTGGGTCTCATTATTTTTTATATTTTATTGTCAAAAGGTTTTAAACCTCATTAGACACTTATTAGGTGCACCTTCGTGGTATCCACCTGAACTACACCGAACCCAAGCACCCCCATTCTCACGTAAGTAACTCACAGAGTGGTTGTACGGGTGCTACATAAATAAAATGGAGGCACCGCTGGGATGAAATGCAGTTTATAAGTAGTTTTAGCAGCTCTAATTTTAGTTTGACCCAGAGATTTAAATAGTTTGTTTAAAAAGTAGGCCTAGTTTAGAACCAAAACAGTAGTTAACCTACATGTAAAATCACATTAAAGATTACCTATTGTGAAAACTCTAAAACTGCCAGACTAGAGTTTTACTAAGCATCCTAAGTCAAAAATAAAAACACAGATTAAGCTTTATCTGTGTTAAAATACAACCAAAACCTACCAAATTCAGTTCTGACAAGTGATCACTGTATGTGCACAACCCGTGGGGATGGCTCAGTTGAAGAACTGGTGTGTTGGAGAAGGCATAGACCCGGTGAAAGCCTTGCTGGTTAAAGATGTACCGCCGGAAACTGAAGTTGGGTTCATTGAAGAAACGCTGCACACTGTCAAAGCACTCGGGAGAGTCAAGGTGAGAGGAAGAATGTATGACCCTCAGTCTCAAAGTTTAACTGTGCTATGTGAGTGCAGGGAGAAGGTGAATACAAAGGCCATTCCTCTTGATGTTGTTCCTGAGGGGTTTGCTATGACCTGGAGAATCTTTGGACCTTCTGAGCAGGAGGAAGAACCCCAAGCTCAGGCAGCAGGTGATGGCCACAATGTGCCACTGCCAGATTCCAGTTTTTTCTCCCCACTTCAAGCGTCCACTCCTGAAGCTATCATTCGAGCAGTTGGTGATGTCCTGCAAATGACAAGCAAGCACACTCATGGTGACAACAATCTTTACAGAAGACTGCGCACTTTCTCAGGGGTCATGCCCACACCCCCAGGAGAAGAACAGTTGGAAAGCTGGGTTGAACAAGCCAGACTTATGATTGAAGAATATGATCGCCCTGAAAGAGAAAAGAAAATGAGAATAATGGAAAGTGTAAAGGGTCCTGCACTCGAAATCCTTCAAGCTATCCGATTCAACAACCCATCTGCATCCTCTATGGACTACATTGACATTCTCGAGACCACCTTTGGCAACCCCGAGAGTGGTGAAGAACTTTACTTTGCCTTCAGAATGTTGTGTCAGCATCCCAACGAGAAACTCTCTGAGTTCCTGAGACGCCTTGAGAGAGTCCTAAATAAAGTTGTCCAAAAGGGTGGACTCCAGTCATCGGCGGCAGACAAAGCACGTCTTGACCAACTCATTAAAGGGGCCATCAGGTCTGACATTATGATCCTAAATCTCAGATTAAGAGACCGCAGAGACAGTCCTCCCACTTTTCTCGATCTGCTGAATGAGATACGCCTGGAGGAAGAGCATGAAGTTTCACGTCGCAGACTCCATCCACCCAAAGCAGTCTACGCCAAAAGTGCTACTGTGACCTCTGACACAGAGTTAAAAGATTTGAAAGCTGAAATACACCAACTCAGAGCACAAGTAAGTGAACTCGCTGCCCCCACCGCCATGTCAAGTCATGTTTCGAAGAGCACATTGCTTTCAGTCACTCCAGCAGCAGAGAACTCAGAAGACAAGAACGTTCAAGCTTTAAAGAAAGAAGTTGTCAAGCTCCGAAAGCAAGTCTCTGTCTTGTCAGTCAAGCCTAAGTATAGTTCTGCTACTGAGCCCTGCCCACAAGAGACCCAGTCACGACCCTGGCAGCCAAGACCTTCAACAGCCAGAGACCCAAGTGATTTTTTCTGCTATCGCTGCGGTGAAGACGGGCACTTTGCCAACAAGTGTGCCTTTCCCGAGAACTACCCCAAAGTTATTCAGAAACTGCTGCAAGCTCAAAGAAAGTCCAAGCAGAACAGCAAATCTGATAATGAAGCAAGAACCAAGACCACAAATGCAAGTGTCAAGAGAAGCTCGGTAAATGTACAGCCCAACAGTTTGCCCGAGGGACTCGTGGGACCGCCCTCCACTGCTCAGGTCAGGATCAATGGCAACCCCTGCACCGCGCTGATGGACAGTGGATCTCAAGTTACCATCATCTTCGACAGCTGGTATGCCAAACACCTGTCACACATCCAGTTAAACTCTGTGACCGGTCTAGCCATATGGGGCCTAAGTGAGTCAGAGAGCAGTTACCCGTACAAAGGTTACATCCAGGTTGAGTTGGAGCTGCCACAAAAATCTAAGTCCAACAAAGTCAAGTCTGTTACTGTTCTGGCCCTGGTGTGCCCTGATCCACGTTGCTCCGAGACTATACCTGTCCTGATCGGCACAAACGTCAGGGGGGTTCAGCCTTTCAAGTCCCAGCCTAAAAAGAAAGAAGACCTGGAGAATGTCAACTCTGTCAAAATCCAAGTTCAAGAGACAAAACATTTACCCGCTTCTGGAGGGATGTCCATAAAAGGCAACAAAGACTTGCCTGTGGCTGAAGTAAAGTGGTCTGGGCCTGGTCCTCTCAGCATCCCTCCTGGAACTGAATACGTTGCTATCTGCAAAGTTACAGAGAAACAAGAAATCGGAGACAGCATACTCATCATTGAACGAGCCCACTCACCTTCTCTTCCTCCAAGTGTACTTGTCCAGCCAACTGTGTTGTTCTCCAAGATGCTAGATCCAAACAACTTCCTGGTGCTCCTGCGTAATGAGTCTCTAAAGCAAACTGCGATTCCAATGGGCACAGTGATCGCTCACCTTCACATCGCTGACATTGTGACAGATGCACCAAACCCTAAGGCCGAATCTGTTCCAGCTATGGATCCTTCTCTGTTTGACTTCAGTGAGTCACCCATCAGCAAAGAGTGGAAAGAGAGGCTGAGTCAAAAGCTTGCTAAACACTCCCGTGTGTTCTCTATAGAAGAGTGGGATGTTGGTTTGGCTAAAGGGGTAGAACATCACATCCGCTTGAACGATAACACCCCCTTCAGAGAGAGATCTCGACGTATTGCCCCTGCTGATTTGGATGATCTTCGGCGTCACCTGCAAGGTTTGTTGGCGGCTGGGATCATAAAAGAATCAAGAAGCCCATATGCTTCACCGATTGTACTTGCACGTAAAAAGAATGGTCAACTTCGTATGTGCATCGACTACCGCACCCTGAATCGGAGAACTATCCCAGATCAGTACACTGTACCTCGTATTGACGACGCTCTTGATTGCTTGTCCGGCAGTAAGTGGTTTTCAGTGCTGGATCTGCGCAGTGGCTACTATCAAATCCCAATGGCTGATGAGGACAAAGAGAAAACCGCTTTTATCTGTCCACTGGGATTCTTTCAATTTGAGCGGATGCCGCAGGGGATCACAGGGGCCCCTGCAACATTTCAACGACTCATGGAGAAGGCAGTCGGTGACATGCACATGCTTGAAGTCATAGTATATCTTGATGACCTCATTGTTTTTGGCAAGACTCTGGGGGAGCATGAGCAAAGACTCCTCAAGGTCATCGCTCGTCTTGAAGAAGCTGGACTCAAGTTGTCCCTCGACAAGTGCCAGTTCTGTCGCTCACAAGTCACCTATGTCGGGCACATTGTCTCTGAGCACGGTATTGCCACAGACCCAGACAAAGTGGAAGCAGTGACACGGTGGAAGCAGCCAACAGACCTTCCTTCTCTGCAGTCATTCCTGGGGTTCTGCGGCTACTACCGCAGGTTTATAAAAAACTACTCCATCATCGTCCGACCACTTACAGAGCTGTGCAAAGGGTATCCTCCCACCCAAAAGAAGCGAAAGTCTACCTCTTCATCAGACAAGACCTATTACAAAGTCAGTGAACCTTTTGGTGACCGGTGGGACCAGTCATGTTCAGAGGCATTCCAAAAGATCATCCACTGCCTCACAAGTGCACCTGTGCTGGCATTCTCAGACCCCACCAAGCCTTACATACTTCACATTGATGCCAGTTTTCATGGGCTTGGCGCTGTCCTCAACCAAGAGTACCCCGAGGGCTTGAGACCTGTTGCTTTCGCAAGCCGCAAGCTGAGTGCCTCTGAAAAGAACTATCCAGTGCACCAGCTCGAGTTTTTGGCACTTAAGTGGGCAGTGGTGGACAAGTTCCACGACTACTTGTATGGCGCACAGTTTACCGTGAGAACTGATAACAACCCCCTAACTTATATCCTCACGACTGCCAAACTCAATGCGACAGGTCACCGCTGGCTCTCAGCACTCGCCACATACAATTTCACATTGCAGTACAGGCCTGGCAGCAGCAACATCGATGCCGATGCCCTGTCACGCAACCCTCTTCCAACCACAGAAGAATTCTGGCAAACCATACCGACTGAAAGTGTTCAAGCTCTGTGTAAACAGATCAAGTGCCCTGAAACTCTGACAGAGCCCACAACTATTGCTGAGTCACTCGTAGTGTCACCTGACGGTATACCAGAGTGTTTTGTCTCCCCAGTTCGGTTGGATCTCGGTTCTCTGAGTCAGCTTAGTCACAAAGACCTGGTAACTGCTCAAGATGAGGACTCTCCTATCGCTCCAGTCAAGCAGTCAATTCATGGTGGTTCATCATTCACCAGCCCCGACAATCCAACTTCTGTTCTGTTGCACAAAGAATCAAGCAAGCTGTTCATCCAAAACAATCTGCTCTACAGAAAGGTTGAGAAAAATGGATCTGAGGTAAAGCAGCTGGTACTGCCCAGAGAGTATGTCCCGATGGTCCTGAAATCTCTGCATGATGAGTCCGGTCACTTGGGCATGGACAAGACCATCGAACTTATCCGAAATCGGTTCTATTGGCCGAAAATGGGAGTTGAGGTTGAGCAGTACATCAAGAACTGCGGTAGATGCATCACTCGCAAAGCCCTTCCCCAGAGAGCTGCTCCCTTAAAACAGATCACCAGCCAAGGCCCTCTAGACCTTGTTTGTATAGATTTTCTGTCACTTGAGCCAGACTCTCAAGGTTTTGCCAACATCCTTGTAGTGACAGACCACTTTACTCGATACGCCCAAGCTTTTCCATCCAAAGATCAGAAGGCGGCCACCGTTGCTAAGATACTGTGTGAGCGCTACTTTGTACACTACGGACTCCCTGCACGCATACATTCGGATCAAGGCCGTGATTTTGAAAGCAAACTGATCCAAGACCTTCTGATGATGTTGGGTATTCGTAAATCAAGAACAACACCTTACCACCCTCAGGGAGATCCGCAACCTGAAAGATTCAACCGTACGCTCTTATCAATGCTTGGCACACTCGATCCAAAGCAAAAACAAAAATGGAGTCAAAAGATCAGTCAGTTGGTCCACGCCTACAACTGTTCTCAAAACGATGCAACTGGTTATTCGCCTTACCTGCTTATGTTCGGCAGAGAAGCTCGCTTACCGGTAGACATCTGCTTTGGCGTGACTGAGGACGACCAAAAGACAAAATCCTATCATCAGTATGTTGTTAAGCTCAAGAAAGATCTCCAAAGAGCCTACAGTCTTGCAACAGAATCATCAGACAAGAACCACCAAAGAAACAAAAAAGCACACGACCGGCACGTCAAAGAACAAGTCCTTGACAAAGGCGACAGGGTGCTGCTGAGAAACTTTGGGGTCACAGGCAAGCAAAAATTGAAATGCAAGTGGCGATCCTCACCATATATTGTTATGGAGAAGCTACCCAACTTACCTGTCTACAAGATCAAGCCAGAGAGAGGCATGGGAGCAGAAAAGACTATTCATCGTAATCACCTGTTACCCATTGGTTATCTTGTGAGAATCCCTGTTGACGAAAGGGAAGTGGGGCCACAACAAAGACCTGTGACTAGAGCATTTCAGCAAAAGACAAAAGAATTGGTACAAACAAACTACCATGATGAAGACGTGTCCTCAGATTTAGAGTACGACGAAGTATACCCGCAAAGCCCCGTTGAGTTAGACTGGGATAAGTTGTTGACATGTTCAGAACTTTCCACAAAGCAATCCAAGCCAATCGTCACCGAGCCTGAAAGACAAACTCAAGACCTGGCTGAGATAGAGTCAGTGGTCAGTGATCTTCCCAACCTGCCTCTCAACGCTGATCCAGAAGTCAACGTTCTAGAAGAGGGAGGAGCCATCAACCCCTGTCCGGACACTAACTCTGGGATTGAACAAGTTGATCGTCCCAAAAGAGTCACCCGTCCAGTGGTCAAGCTGAGCTACGATGAACTTGGCAAGCCTCGTGATTACCCTGTGACAATCCTAAGCCATGGAGTGTTGGTGGGAAGTGGACTCTACGGAGACTCCAGAAGCAGTCGATGTCACACTCTCTGGTGCCACCCCATGGCGTTGTGTTTCACTTGTTCTAATCTGGCCTCTACCCTTGACTTTAAGACTATTAGAGTCCTCTAAGGTTTATTTTGATGAGGGCATCAAAACGGTCTAGAAGGGGGAGGGTGTAGCCCAGTGGTAAACTTGGGCATATAGTGTAACGGAGACAGGGAGGGTTATGATTAATCTCTCTTACTCTCAAAAACGAGTCACATGACTATTAAAAAAGTAAATGTTTATTTACTTTAAATAATAGGGGACATCTGATTTCTAAATAAGGAAATATCAGTTCATTTTACATAATTAAAAGGAAATAAACATTTGGTGATTTTATTTCATGACAGTAATTAAAACTAAAGTTTATATTATTTAGCTGAATAATATTTCCAAAGGTTTTATGCAGTTAGCCTTTTATTATTTTATTTTTACTGTTTTTATGTGACCATTTTTATTGGTCATTTGGGTATTCACGCTGTATAGTCAATGGTGTTTGGCTGCAGGTATGTAAAAAGTAATTTACACGTGACCTGGTGAGAGACACGTGAGAAAGTGCTGGAAGTTTTTTTCCGGTCTTCCCCCGTACTCGTGTGGAGCGCGGGACGCGGGCACGTTGAGAAGAAAAAGAACGCTAGAAAGTGCGAGTAAAGTTGATTAATCTGAGCGGGAGGCGCACAGAAGAGCACCGCGGACTCGGGATGTTTGTGAGCCGCGAGACTGAGTGAAAAACGAAGCCGGAGACCCGTCTGACGGAGCGGGAGAGAAGAAGTGGAAGCCGTGAACGCAGATAGCCGAGATAGTTAGCCACGGTGGGCGTATGCTGGGCGGAACTGTCGTTTAATCGCACCGCACCTGATCATCCGGACCAACGTCTTTCAACGCTCTCAATTTTTTGCAAGTGTCCGTTCAGCGCACTCAATGTTTTGCAAGACCAAAACAGGCCTGCAACGTTTTTTTTCTTCGTTCAAAATGATACCGTGAGTAAACTGGAACATGTGTGAATGTGTGTGTGAGTGGGCCCACCACAGCATTTGCTAAGACTTGTTTCAGGACACTTGGCGTGTTTTTTTTGTTATTGTAAAGCTCTATGTGTATTTCAGATTGTTAGGAAAGAGTTAAGGGGAGGGGACTTTTGAACCACTTATTCAGTTGTAACAAGTGTGATTGAAACTACTGGTGTTTAAGCTAAATTTTAAAGGAGTAAATATTTAAGTGTTTGGGGAATATTTTGGTTATTTTTTTTTGTATATTCATTAATATTGAATTTTGGGGAAAGCTTTTATATTCTGTTTGCCAAATTATTTTATTTAATTAAACAAGAGCGTTACCCATTTTTTGCTAAACTAAAAACCATCTCTGGGTCTCATTATTTTTTATATTTTATTGTCAAAAGGTTTTAAACCTCATTAGACACTTATTAGGTGCACCTTCGTGGTATCCACCTGAACTACACCGAACCCAAGCACCCCCATTCTCACGTAAGTAACTCACAGAGTGGTTGTACGGGTGCTACAGATGCACTCCCAGTTACGAGTTCTGACATCACACAGCATGTGAAACAACACTGGCAGCCCCTACGAATAATATTGCCTATGGATGCAGTGTTTATGTAAGTGGTATACATAGAAAAAACGATTAACGTTAAATAAAATTAATAATCTAGCTACAATTCCTTGTGCTCAGGAAATTTGGCGTGACTTGCCTGAAACGGTACAAAGTCGTTAATCGTGGTTTGAAATCGTGCCAAAAACCTGCCTGGAACGCAGCATTAGACAGTTGAATTTTACCATTTTCTTATCCATTCAGCTGATCTCCAGGTCTGGCGAAACTTGACTCTTTTGTAGTTGCATCGTGTAACGTCCATCGGTCTTAGTATGTAACTACAGAAGAGTTGAGTTTTAAATAGGAGAAATAAAGAAACTCTTTGGTCATTTTTGAGCCAGATGCTAACGGTCTAATCAGGTTCAATGATCTATACGAAGCTAAGCTAAAAGTATTAGCACCAGACCTGTAGATCAGCTGAATAGATTAGAAAATGGTAAAACTCAACTGTTTAACTCTAGGGGAGTTGGAAAATTTGGCTATTTTCAAAAACAGTGGAATGTTCCTTTAAAGAACCTTTTGGGCAATGGAAAGGTTCCACGGATATTAAAGGTTCTTTATGGAACCATCAATGCATATAACAAACCTTTATTTTTAAGAGTGTTAAAAACTTTGGAGAGGTTCCAATGATGTTAATGGTTCTTCAAGGAACCAGAGCCAAAGAACTGTTATTTTTCAGGATGCATCATGGTATTCTTGGAAATACCTTGGAGTAGCATCATTAAAAGCATCATGGAAACAAGTCTATCCCATTTTTGCGGACCCATCAGCATCTATTATTGCCATTACTTTGCAGAAGAGTTGTTGTGTCCTCACCTTTCTCTTTATTCAGCCAGCGGATGCAGCGTCCATAACTGTGAGGTTTGAGCAGAAGTTCTCTGAGGAACTGCCACAGATGGATCGGCTGACCAGAACAAGACGAATCAGCTTCAGACCACAGCTCTTCACCTTCTGTGAGATAACATGCACACATATAGCATTATAGGTACATTTTAGTAATTTGTTTTTGGCATTAATCGATCTGATCTGAGCTAAAAAGGCTAATCATTACATGACAGACAGTGCTTTTCTTTCACTTGTACTATGGTCTGTCTGTGGTATGTTTTTAAGGTAATGGCATGGTTTTTTCTGTATATTGATTATCATCTGTGTAGTTTATTGTGGTGTTTCTGTGACGTACCTCTCATCCTGGTCTCTCCACCTGAACATCTTTCCTTCATCCAGGCAGCTGAATGCACAAAAAAGAGAAAAGCAGCATGCAAAAATTCAGTCTACAGAACTTACAGAGTTAAAGATGTCTTATTTAGTACAGTTTCTGAATGTATGGTTTCAAACAGGTTGCAAATTGCCATGTGAATTTGAATAAAAGGAAGTAGATTTAAAATGGAATGGAACCGAATAAAAGAGAAAAATAGCTGCTGACAGTTGTTTTTAATAATAAATAATTTGTTTTTCACTATGAATTACCTGTAAACATAACATTAATAATCTATGTTCATGTTTTTACAGTATTTCTTAACTTAAAAGAATGGCTCTTAAAAAAATAAGATGCATTGTAAATAAAGTATAGGAGAATAAATAGTCAAAACATTTCTAATTTTCATTTCATTTTTGGAAGTATAAGTTTATAATCTTTAACTTTTTAAGTTGAACTTTTCTTACCCTTTAATGAAAACAATATGAAATAGTTTTAGCTTTAGTTAACAATAACAACACTCACTATGCTCTATTTCTTTGAATTGAATTTTAGAACGTTTCCTGCCATTCAAACTCTGATTCAACTTCCTGTGCGGCTAATTCATTTCAAATTCACACTGATTAAATGAAAGGGAGTGAACTCTTACATTCAGAATATTTTTCACAATCCTGAATTCAAACAGTCTAAGTACTTTTTATCAAGTATTTCACCTGATTTCCATATATCCAGATGTGCGTGTAAAGTCTCGCTGCACTGTGGTGAACGCTGTCGGAAATCTTCCTCGCTCATGGAGCATAAATCTTTGCCATCCAGCTCTTGGAAGGCCTTTCCCACCTGCGGGAGCCTGTAGAGATGCTCCGTCCACAACAGCCACTTCTGAACGTTCCCACAATTCCACTCCATCGGGTCTGAAAGATCAGATCAGATCAGACCAGCCATCTCTGACAAAGCACACTGATGGGATTCAGAGCTGTTTGCACGGGTTTTGAAACGTCTTAGTGAAAAAGAGAGCCATTCAGAAGAGCAAACAGTGAGGATGGGTGTTTACGTAAGGTGGAGTGACTTATTTTAATACGTTTAACACGAATTGCATAAACTTGCTCTTAAAAAAAAAATACAGACAACTCGATAAATCAGTTGCAATGTGAGATGCCACTGACAATTTTGAGCTATTTTTTTCGATGCACAGATATTTTTCAAAACTATATCTGCGCGACCTCTTTGAACGTTTGCTTGTTCGTCATCGTTATACGGGAGGGGTTTGAATATCCTTAAGGAAAGTGAGTGTGACAAAGCTCTCAGCACATTAGTGAAACTCCGGAGGATTAGGCAGATCCTGGTCTGTATGCCTTCAGCTGCCTTCAGGGCTGCTGGAGTCAAAGGCCTTTTCTAACAGTTTCATTATGACTGTTTGCTCGGCTCAATCGTAACTCAGAGCTGTCCGTCACTCACATTAAACATGAGTGATGAATGGCGAGACGTTCATTTGAATAAGTGTCATGATTATATCAGCATGTTGTGTTTTACTGCAGCGGCTGTGAGCCAGATGCATCATGGCTGTGTTACGGTATTTCATGTTGAAGTATTTTTCTATTAGGCCATATATTTATATACATATTCTGAAGGCATTTTTAAGAAATATAATGTGAACAAAATCTGAATTTGTTGTTTAATGTTGTTTAAATGCATTGTCTGGCATCAATATATGACTTATCATATCTTTGTTATATATAACTATAGCTCAAAAATATTTTAAATAAAACCCTAGTCTTGATATCGTATTTAGCAACTTTTTTTTATTAATATCTGACCTTTATTGTTTCGCTAACACATGATTGGCATTGATTGGCATGTGCATATAATCATACAATTTTACTGTGAATTCATAGTATATAGATATGTTTTAAATTGTACATCAGACTCTCCTTATAATTTTCTTGCATGCTTAATTGAACAGTTTTATTGCAACATGCATGGAACCACAGTCTGAATCTAATCTTAATTTAGCCTAAATTCAGTGTTCACACTGTAAACTGAATCGCGTTACTCTTTCTTGAAAGCCAAGGGATATTTAAGAATAACGTTAAACACATTAAAATACATGAAATTAAAGTTTTGGAAGCAAGGCCTGTCAAAAATGTTGTGCACATTGTACAAAATTTTTTGCACCAAAGCGACTTACATTTATATATAAAATACATGATTATTTAAATTATACTAATATTACTTGTGTGTCTATGTATAAACACACACACACACATATATATATTTATATAATTTTATATATATATATATATATATATATATATATATATATATATATATATATATATATATATACAAACATCTTTATTTTTTATTGATAAAATAATATTTAAATAATTTTGATATTTTCTTTCAAAAAATTATTCTGATTATTTGTATTATTTAAATTTTATTAAATTTAATTTTATTTAATTAAAATTAAATTCATTTTTATTAGTAATCATTTACTTGGATTATTAATATTATAATTAATAACTATAATTGTAATATTTCTATTTAATATTTATATATATATATATATATATATATATATATATATATATATATAATTATTATTATTATTTTTTTTTTTTATTATTATTTTTTTTTTTTTATTGGAATATTTCTGATGCTTTTTGAACCAACAGCAAATGAATATTATCTTACCTGGTGTGATGTTGAGAAGTTTGCAAGCGGTCTCAATGTCCTTCAGAACTTCTCCCACTACCAGGCTTTGCACCTGTTCTAAAGATCGCTCCTCCACCTGTTCCTCCAGAGTAGGAGACAGCGGCGAGGCTCCCAGCCCGGGGCTGTCGATCACCGGACACTGCTCCGGCTCCTGACACGGCTCCAGTCTGGGCCCGACGCCTGTGGATGTGGACGAATCCGACACCCTCACCAGCCAGGCAGCATCCTCGGTGAACAGCATGTCAAAACAGGACAGATAGACTCCCGGATGTCCTCGGTCCGAGACGTCAAGACGGGGTTTGTGGTCGACCATATCCAAGCCATCTTCTCGCTTAAGAAGGGCCAGCGAGCTCTCGGTGAAGCCTGTGGAGTGCAGTGGCTGGAGAACAGCGCTGTCTGACTGGATTCGGACAGGACTGGCCATTGTCTCCTGCAGAAATGAAAGAAAACTTTATTGAACCATACAACTCAATAAATATTGTCCAGTTTTATGACTATATAGTGTGTAAAAGAGCAGCTGTACACCAGAGCATTCAGCAAACTGCTTGTTCTTGAACGTGTTGGTGATCCATATCCATTAGCTCATCCCATCCAAAGAAAGCTCTGAGCCTAAGTGATGCTGTTTCTGTTTTTAAGGCTTCCAGGACGAATGGCAATGAACACAGAAAGTCATTGCAGCATATAGGGAGGACAACTGGATTTGACTGAGTCACTTACTCATGGGTCACTTATGCAGAATAACGGGTGACACGGGAGCAAAGCAGCAGTTTAGACGACTGCTTTCAAGGTGCATTCCCCGGTCTCCTGTCTCCTGTCTCCTGTGTCAGCATGAGTTTTTAATCAAATTGCAAAGAGGAAAACATGCCTCAGATGTAGGATGACAGCAGAGGAGGGGCTGGAGATGATATCGATCTCCAGTGGCCGGGAGGTAAAGATACAAAGGTGGGAAGATTGCATGAAGGAAAGAGCAGATCAGGTTACAAGTTTATGCTTCAGAAGCAATAATAGCCTTCGAGAAACGCCTTTTTAAACTGCCGGTTAAAAAGCAAGAGTTTCCTAAAAAACAGTTAGTCCTCAAACAGTCATGTTTTGAAAATATGCCTTAAAGTCAAAAGAGAGGGGATATTGCAAACAAAAGAAAAAAAAACATGCAAAAGAACAAAGACAACAAGCTGTTCGGAAACTATAGGTCACAGCAACACATATGGCTGTCAAAATACTGATGGATATCAATATAAACCAGGGTAAAACTTAAAAATAGTTTGCAGTTTCTGAAATAAAGATTTAATAAAATAAAATCCAAATAATAGATGAAACAATTCTATGTTATATATACTTTAGTTTTAATAAATATAAAAACAATATTTTAATATATAATGCATAATTATCTATTAATATAACATAAAAATAATGAGAAATTTAAAAATGCAAACTGAATAAATAGCTAAATTAAATTATTAATAAATCATATAATAGTATATAAAGTAACACTGGTGCAAACTAGATTTTTACATATTCTGATTAAAATATTAGTGGTTCTTTTCTATGCAAATGTCCTTTCCTAAAAATATAAGTTCCTGGAATAAAGGGGCATCTAAGAAACCGCTCTGAGGAATGCAAAAAAGCTGTAAAATATATGATGTGACAGAAACAAGGAACATCATAAATCATGAAGGTCTTTTCAGGGCCTCCACATTATATGAAAAACATTGCAGGCAGCCAATGAGATGCTGTCGGCACGAACAAAGCCTGCTTCGGTCAGGCGAGTACAACTGTAATTCATACATGCTTAATATTCAAATGTCATAGTTGCAGTTTAAAATCGAATGCTCTTCTGCTTTTGTGTTTTGCAGAAGTTTTGCAGAAATCCCTTTAATGTGGGTCATGCAAGCAACCACATCTCTGGATCATCCTGCATTGACATTTTCCTCTTTGCACTGCTTTGGATTTCATGTTTTATTGATTGCCATAAAAGTAGTTTATATAGATCCTGTGAGGGTATTTGTTGGGCAGCCTCCTCTCTTCATAAGTAAATATGCGTCCATAATTGTTTGATTTAAAGTTGAGAGCACAGATGGAGAGTAAGACGTGTTTGTCAGTAATCTGTTGTCATTAGAGCGCATGTCTACAGGACATTCACCATCTACCACATGTTCTCAAACAACCTCCGTTTGTTTGGACGCACCATTACCGTCATTCATAAAATGGTGAGATTGCTCCACACCCAGCGATAGCAGAGGAAAAGAGGTATAAAAAGAAAACAATCATTCAGGTTTTAAAGGATGGATTATTATGGCTTAAACCTTTTATTGTGTCTCTCAGTTGACTTTTCCCTCATTTATAAAAAACTTTCAAAAGTTTTTCACTTGTCTCTTGACCTTTTAAATTCACCTCTATAATAAATGTATAATGTTTAATATCATTAAAAAAAAAAATTTGTCTTTCAAATAGCCCTCTGCAACCCCCCCCCCCCCATGCTTTTAAACATTAATTAATAAAAATGTAACTGTTGATTGTTAGTTTGTCTTAGCTCAGGTTCATTCAAAATAATATTAACAGATCTAACTTTTAATAATGCATTAGTAATTAATAAATGTTGAAATTAATATATTTTTCACTGTAGGTTCATGTTAACAAATGAAACAATATTTTAACAATTATTATTATTATTTATTTTTATTAATTTTTATGTTATTATTTTATAAATGTTAACAATTTGTCATTTTTATATTAATTTAAAAAAGAAATGGCTTAATTAACATCATGTTAAATATTGAAAACAAACTAGTTTTTATAAAGTAAATTCATTTATTTAGTTTTATGGAAAATTAGATGAAAGTCTAAAATATTATTTGATCAGATCTTTATTCCAGGACATAAGACAAGGATCATTTCCAAGCGTTTCATTCGTCAACACTTAAAGGAGTAAAAAGTGTCGAAACTGTGCTGCTGCTGCATGCATCACGTAGGATGCAGCGATGGAATGGTCACAGGTCAAACCATTTGTCTCTCACTCTTTCACATCTCAGTATGCAAACACAAATGGAGGCCTGTGTCTTTGAAGCTGGCCTGGAGTAAACCCTAGCGGAAATGAAGTTATCCTTCCTGGAATCCTTGTTCTCATCTCCAAACGACTGCTGCTTTCACATCCCCCTCACTCTCCTCTCCAAGGAAAAAGCTGGAACGTGCTTTTGGGGCCGGCTTAGTCTCAAGTCTGTAACCTAGTGTCCACTCTTGCTCACAACAGCTTGTGATAAGCCCATTAGACAGGCACATTTAGTCATATTGACTATGGCCATGGGAGAAAAAGCAGCGGCGAGGAGATGCAAACACACTCCCCAGGCGCGGGATTAGACCTGTGACTGATCCTTAAATGAGTTTGGTGAAATACTCAAAAACTCATTTTGGAAGGGTTAAGAGCCGCTCCATTTGTCAGGTCAGCAGCATTCAGTGCTAAATAACCACTGTTTATACATGCTGTATACATGAATGGTGCACTACTTTAAAAGCCCATAGGAAAGAAAGTAAAAGATAAGAATGTTTTTGCATATTACATAATTTTCTTAATTAAATATACTACCAAAATAAGCTTCATTGTCTTCTAGTTCTTCTAATTTTCTAGTTTCTCTAATATGTTTACTCTGTGTTGGAATCTGTCCCATCATAGCAACCAGCACAGCTCAGTTCAATAGCAAAACATTACCTATTAATACTGAGTCTCACTGCTCAATGAGTCTGTTAGGTTGTGTAGCAGTGTGCACATGCCGTGCTCACACCAAACATCTCTTACTGGACAAAATGCTCCGTCGACTGCAGGGTTTCAATAACAGCTGTGCAATACTCAGACTGTTCACATCATAAGGACATAAAAGATTTGGCAATCATTACAAGCAATTAGTGCAGTGGCTCCCCACCATATGACTGAGCTCCAGTGATGTGTCACACAACAACTGGCTGATTCTTAAAAACCATCAACAGAACCAATAAAAACACTCTCCAAGGTCAAAATGCTTGCTATTTGTGCTTATATATATATATGTATAGAGACCCCAAAAAGTATTCCGAGTCTTATATACCACACTTAAAATAGACTGAATATAATTAGATAATGAAATATGGCTTTTCAGACTGAGCATAAACCTGGGAAACCATGCTTATAACCCCATCTTTATGAAAATGAACCTTGGCTTTACTTAAAAAAAAACAGTGGTTATTGTTCCATGTTAGGCAAAAATTAGCCATGTTTTGCTATACTTACCATAGTTTAAACATGGTATTAAAACCATAGTAAAACTGTGTTATGGTAAGCAATCCTTCAAAAAAAAACAAAAAAAAAAACTTGGTACTATACTTTTACTAAAATAAAACCATGGTTAGTTTTCGAAAGGGCAGGCACTTAACATAGTTAACCCTGGGTCATTTAAAACCTTGTCAGTTTTAATGTTGGTTAAACTCATGGTTCACACTGCTCTTTTACCCTGGGTCAAAAACTAATATTTATAAGATTAAGTTTCACACTGTACACTACTAAACTCCGGGTTAACCTTCTTATTTGCGGTATCAATGTCACATTTAGCGGTGGGCATCCTCATACTACTGCTGACTGTACGATCAAGTTTTCCTTGTATAGACATCTCGGAAGTCCTTTTTGGCTGGGGTTAAACATGAGGTTTAGAATGACGATGATTTAGGGTTAAGTGCAGTTTGAAAGCCCTAGAACTGGGGTTAGGACAGTTAGCGGGACTTTGTTAACCCAATATTGCAAATAGGGATAACTGCAGGCTGGTGCAGTGGGCGTCGTGAAAGGTAGGTTTGGGTTCACCCTTTCGGCATGCCTGTTACTCCAAGCTGCAGCTACCGCTTTCGAAACTACACAACGTTGAACGTTATGGTTAGATGCTTAGCAACCAACAGCCAATTGCGTGCCATTTATGCTGCGGCGCCCGGGGATCAGTTGGGGGTTCAATGCCTTGCTCAAGGACACCTAAGTCATGGTATTGCCGGCCCGAGATTCGAACTCACAACCCCAGGATTAGGAGTCAAACTCTCTAACTACTAGGCCATGACTTCCCCTTACCCAGACATGCAACTGTACATTTAAATGCTAACCCTATTGTAACTATTTAAGCTAAAATTAGCCAGCTAGCAATGCTATCATGTAAACGACATCATAACAGTAGTCTTGATACTGATAACCTTCATAGACATAAATTGCTAACTTGGTTGATAACTTTGGTTGCCTGACTGGACTTAGATTGGTTAAAGTTGTGCAGTAAAATTCACTTCAAATATCAAACTGCCAAAAAACGTGTCTTCTGGTGTTAAATAAAGACTTTTTAAGATGAATATGACATTAAATTATCATTAAAACCAGTAGATGGCAGCCAGGGATCACTCATTAGCTCAGTTGCCATTTCAACTTCCTTTTTCCACTTCTTGCTTTTGGATTCATCATAAAAGGACTATTGTCCTTTTTTTTGTACTTTTACTATTTTGAAGTATAAAGTATAGCAAGTGCAGAAAGTCACAAAGTCGCATGCATTTAAAAAAATAAAACACCAAGACAACAAGTCTAGAAGAGTCAATTATTTAAATACTTAAAAAATTAAATAAGTTAATTATTAATGGTATAACAATTAAATAATGATGCAATAAATATGTGTACATATTTTTACATTTAATTAACAAATTACATTTGTTTTAAATTGTTTTCTTTTACTGTAGAAGCTGATAAATACTTCCAGCCAACACATACTTGCTTCGGCAGTTTCGCTACTCTGAATCACTTAATGCACAGGTTTATTTTTGAAATTGTCAGATAGTTTCTTCCGTCGATTGCTAAAGTCATCAATGTCAATCTTAACAATGAATCGCGAAACAATTTAGCGGATTCACTCGCACACTCACATCTGTCATTCCTGAAACACTATAGTATATATAGTATACAGTATGGTCCTCTTAGAGAAACATTACTGTAAACAGGTCGCATGGTGCGTCCATCCAGCCAGTGATACTTTTAAGTGCGTTTTAGGGGGATTCATTAATAGCCAAAATATTATTAAAATAACATATTTCATATGTAAACATGAATTTTAATGTTTCAATAAAGAGCAAACTTATTCACAAATGATCTGTGATTGGTCCACAATAGTAAGTAAATTGCGGTTTTAAAGATCAGAGGTTCACTGATTTTAAATGAAAATGCAAATTTGTTGCATGGCTCTGTGACATTATAAGACAATCATCTATCATAAGACTGTAAAAACTTAGAATTCTGCCGTAATTTCTTGACAAACACAACCCACCCAGCTGTTTGAACAAAAACTGGCATGGCATGGTAATATGCAAAGTGCCATATTCAGTCACTCAACCACTGACAGCCACCTTTGATAAGTATCTCTGATTCATTCTGGAAGCTTTAAGCTCAATTGAAATTGTACAGGGGATTTCTTCATTACTCAACATCATATTTATTCTCCTCTGTTAACGTGTTTGTTCTACTTCCTTGACCTCCAGAGCAGGTTTGATGTACCTGTGCCAGGTTATCTAATTGTCATCTCATTTGACATCATTTGATGCTGTGAACCAAAGTGTGAAACGAAATATGCCATTTTTAAAAGAATAGCTCACTTAAAATTTTTGATTCTGTCATTTGCTTGTGTTATCCCAAACTGTAATTTTGTAGAGTGTATAAACAACTGTTTTCCATATAATGAAACCAAACTGTGATTTTTACCATCAAGCTTCAAAAATGACAAAAATATCATACAAAATAAAAAAATTTAAGTTGACATTTGATGTAAACTAACTCAACACAACTCAATAATCAGTTTAGTCCTATTGTATAGTCACAATGTAACACTTAGCCATAGTGGAAATCAATAGAAACTTTGCATTTGCCTTTGGGAATTGAGCTCTTTTCTTCTTCTGAAGGATTTGGACGTCAGCCAGAGCACAAGTCACTTGCACTTTTCCCTTCAGGGGAAAAAAACAGTCATTTGTTGTTTGCTGGGGGTGTTCTGGAGGCCAGCCAAATTACTCTTGAAAACCTTTACTTTTAATGACATTTGAAAGCTTTACACCTTGTAATTTTCAAGACATGTTCCCTTTATCTTTCTAAATAAGGACACATCGCATGTGAACAACAGGTGAACTGTGTCAGCTTGAGAACAGGTGCATTCAGAACCACCCGAGTTCATATCAACCTCTATCAATGATATGAGCTGGTGATAAGGCTGATTGCTCGGTTGCCAAGAGAACTTAAAATATGCATATTCACAAATGCATTTATGTGTTTTGCTGCACAAAAACGGCATTACCAGACAAATGTTGACACACCCCTAATTCTTTATTATAATCAAATTCCAACTATCCAAATTATAGCTTCTTCCCAACTTCATGAGGTGCATCCTGGGATAGTTTTTAGCACTATAGTGAAAGACGAATGTGTGCAATGTTGCTTTTCTTTACTATCTGCAATTTTAATTGTTTCACAATTTTACAAATTTTAGTTTTGTAAACAATTACATCCACAATTTAGGTGATGCCAAATCTTTTTTAAGCATTTACAAAAATGTGTTCTGAGAACGTTGTGTTAAGGTTCCCATTAGGTTATGAAAAGTTATTTCTGTATGTTATGTGAATTTTAATAACAAAGTTCAGGGGGAACGCTGGATTGTATTTTTTGCAAACATTACGGGAACGTTACTTTTGAATTTTCTCTAAAGCTTCACAGACAAAGTACAACTAAATTATTTCAGATTTTTTTTTTAGAAAGTTCTGACTTTGAATTAATGTTCTATTGTCATTACTGGAAGAATATTTGTTCATAACATTCAGAGAACTTTGCCAGAATGTACAATATGTCTAAAACTGTTAACTAGTCATATAAACTACAAACTACAAAAAAATTGCTTTTCCCATCTTACATACAGATAAAATACACTAAGCAGTAATATATTGTTTCCCATGAAAGTGAATTGATAGGAGGTATCCAGTCAGACTTACCTGTCCAGGTGAAGACAGTGTTGGAGGTCCGATCAGGAAGGCCTCTGCTTGTTTCCTTTGGTTTCTGCTCATTTCTCTAATTCTAGGCCTACTACAGACTCAACAGGGAACACGACAAGCTGGAATTGTGGAGTGCCACATTACTAACCTCAATGACTAATACTGCTTGTGACAAGTGTGTGTGTGTGTGTGAGAGAGAGAGAGAGTGAGTGCACCTGATGTGGGTGTGCGCAAGACTTCAAGTAAGAGTTGCTGAAGGAAAGCTTGCTTCATTGACTCCCATTGCACCTTTATACACAGGCCTTATTAAACTGTGTAAACATTGTCTCAGTGCTTCATTCCCAGCCTGAAGGCGTTTGACATGCCAGTCTGTTGTTGTGGACAGCTTACCCCCACCCTCACAGAAAGAAAGACACAGTTACTAGAGGAACTGTCTGATTAAATGTCCGACATCCAGTTTTGAATCTTAAATGACAACAGTTTTGAGAAATATGAGAGGGCAAGCTGGCTTAGTTGTCTTGCAAATTTTTATTCAGTTTCAGTCTGTAGTTTTTATTTTAATGTGGTATGTGCAAAATATCATATAACCAAAGGAAATTAATTATTTAAATTATAATCATTTTATAGAATAAGTTGCTAAATAAATTCAGATTATATACAAATTGTCTAAAATAAAAAATGTCACCTCACAAAAAAAAGGAAACACACACACACACACACACACACACACACACACACACACACACAATAATGCTTCTTTATGATAAATATAGTTACTTTTAATGGTAATTAAAATCATGGAATTCAACCAATAACTAAATGAACAGAAACACAGTTTTTGCATTAAATAAATAAACTAAAAATAAAACATGTTAAGAAGATTCACATGTATAAAAATACATGGCTTCTTTTATTTTTATATTTATCTATGTGCAGATGTTATGATACAGATATATCCCTGTTCAATGCGTTTCTCTTGGTAACAAACTATGATGCAAACACAAGTTAATTTCCAGATATTTCTGAGAGTTTGTGCGTCAATGTACTGATGATACGTCTGCAAGCACACAGCATGCCAAAATGTTTGCACAGTAAAACAGACACACCAATGCAAACCACACACGCACACAAACTTAATATGGACTTTATTGATAATAGAAAATAATGATGACGAGTGTGCCAAAGAAAGACTGGATATCAGACCATCATTTTACATGCTGTTCCACAGACTTCTTCAGAAAAACCTGATAATTTGTCCTTATATTTTATATTGTAAAAAATGTTTCTGTGAAGAAACCTCCAAATGCATCAAGATAAAATAAACTTACACTGTAAATGTATACTGTTTAAAGGATGTTTAGGTACTTTTTAAAAAACAATAATATAATTTTTATGATGATTCCAAATGCTGCATAATATCATCCCTGAATATCTATAACATTTCAACACAGGTTTGGCAACTGCTAAGATAAGTTGTGGAATGTCTTGCTCCAAACAAAGGTTTACTTTGCGCTCCTTCTCTGTATTTTTGTTTGTCTAGCACATTTCCCAGAGGGGGTTCATTTGCATGGCAGTTAGAAAAACCACAGGTTTAAGATGCACTCTTTTCACCATCTTACTTTGAAACAACTTTCTCATGCACAATATAACCATTTACGGACAGAAAGGTTACTGCCAAAGGTGTCCGTTTATGATGAAGTTCAGTTGAGCCATTTGTCAGAACGTGCACACCTAGAACTCACTCGATGCTGTCAATGGCTCATTGTGAAAGAGACTGTGCACATGAAACCCAGAGTTTGAGTTGGGTTCAATCCATAATCCATCAGCCTTCTCCATGATGGATGTTGAAAGCATTAGGAATAGTGCCTTTTGGGCATAAGTTTATTCATGTTTAGATGTACCCTCCTAAAAGGCTGTCAATTAGGAAGTGTTGATTAGTACAAATATTCTTTGAAACCTAAAATTAGCAAACCAAAGGTGTTATGAGACGAACAAAATGCTGTAGTGACGTTGCGCAAAGTGCAAGTTAGTAATGACAAGAGTTTATTTTCTAGTGAAGTGAAGAAGCTAAAAGAAAATTAAGAGTTCTGCTGCAAGTAATGAAGAATATCTGTTGTGGTATTTATTCTGGATTTTTCCAGGAAGACATTTTGTAACGACTAAACTCTCAAAATGTGACAATGACTATACGATTAAAATGTGAGGATGACAAATATGCTAGAAAATATTTGTGTAGATTCGTTTTTTCCCCCATTTAATTTTAATCCAGTATTTCACTAGAAATTTACTTTATGGGCAGATTTCAAAAACAAATTACAGTCATGGACAAAAATATTGGCACCCTTGGTAAATATAATCGAAGAAGGCTGTGAAAATTAATCTGCATTGTTAATCCTTTTGATCTTTTATTAAACAAATTCACAAAACTCTAACCCTTTCATTTGATAATAAGAATTTAAAATGGGGAGAAAAAATCATTATGAAATAAATGTTTTTCTCTAATTACACATTGGCCACAATTAACAGCACCCTTTTAATCAATACTTTTTGAAACCTTCATTTGTCAGTTTAACAGCTCTAAATGTTCTCCTATAATGCCTGATGAGGTTAGAAAACACCTGATAAGAGATCAGAGACCATTCCTTCATCCAGAATCACTCCAGACCCTTTAGATTCCCAGCTCCATGTTGGTGCTTCTCCTCTTCAGTTCACTCCTCTTATTTTCTATAGGGTTCAGGTCAGAGGACTGGAATGTAGCAGAAGCTTGGTTTTGTGCCCAGTGACCCATTTTTGTGTTGTTTTTGAGGTTTGTGTTATAGGATTGTTGTACGGTTGGAAGATCTAAACATGGCCCATTATACGATTTCTAACAGAGCAAGTCACTTTTTGATTCTTTTATCTATTGGTTTTTGATAGAATATATTTGATAGAATAGGATAATTTTTCTTATAAACCTTCCAAACAACATGTGTCGATGTAGATTCTGTTTGACCAAGGTTTTCTGACCCCAAGATTAAACTATTTTCTGCAGTTCTCCAGCTGTGATCCTTGGAGAGTCTTTAGCCAGTCAAACTCTCCTTCTCACCGTGCATTAAGACGATATAGACACACGTTCTCTTCCAGGCAGTTTCATAACATTTTCTGTTGATTGGAAATTATTAATTATCTTTTGCTGCACCTCAGAAATATATTCTTTGTTTTTTCTCATTGTGATGGATGATTAAGGGAACTTGGGCTTTGTTTTACCTCCTCTTTATATTTCTGTGAAACAGGAAGCCATGGCTAGATAATTTCATGTTCATAATCACCCTGGAGTGCTCAAAATTGTGAATATGAATGGGAATATACTTCAGAAATATGTTACTCAGAAGAATTTCTAGGTGTGCCAATAACTGTGTCCAACGTTAATTGAGAAAAACATTCATTTCATAATGATATTTCCCCCCATTTTAAATTCTTAATATCCAATGGAAGTTTAGATTTTTGTGAATTTTTTTTTTAATTTTTATAAAAGAGAATTAACAATGCAGATTAATTTTCACAGCCTCCTATGAACATATTTACCAAGGGTGCCGATATTTTTGGCCATGACTGTATATACTGACAAACATCAGGGTAAGACTTGACTGTGAACTTTATCAGGGACCAGGGTAGTTTCCTTTCTTGGTTTTCCTGGATTTCTACATTGATTTCAGGAGGAAACATTAATGTTTACTGAAAAATTATAGGCATGATTAAACAATTTTCTAGTTTTTAATGTGTTTGATCATCCTTGACCTTCATCTGAGCATTCAGTTAGTTCAAAAAGGCAAGAAACTTTATGATTATTAAACATTGTGCAGATGTTATCACTAGCATACAAGGCACTTTGCACGTTGTTGCTATAACTACGCAAATTATAATATTGGATTGAAAAGCAAACACATTAGCCTGCCTAATTAAAATAACAGATAATTATAAAATGTTTCCTAGGTAGAGGGTTAAACGAAACTAAAACGGGCTGCTACAGATACTTACGTGAGTCATGCACAATAATGGGATCACCTGAGGTGAGGAGGAACTATCTGGAAGTGGTTGGCCTAAATGTAAAAACTTTAGAAGATGCACTATAATATATAGCAAAATAAACTAAAAAATATTAGATTACGTAGCCTACGTCAGAACGCGTAACAGTAACCACTCGAGTGCTTTCCATGGTTATCTCTATTAGACATTTTATCACAAGACATAAATGCATTCATTGATAATTTATTACTTTATTCTAAATGTACATAAGTTCATAAAACTAGTTTGTAAAACTATGCTAGGATTTAAAACCTAACAAACTGTAGATTCTTTTAAAAGCGTCATAGGATGCCCATTTTCCACAAGTTGATATGATTCTTTAGGGTTTTAATGGAATGTCTATAACATAGTTTGGTTAAAATTTCTCAATGGAAGTGTGAAAAAATTTTTTTTTTTACCCCATCAACAACAGCTCTTTTCAGTGCAAGCCGTTTTGTAGCATTTTCCTTTAAATGTTAATGAGCTCTGCTGACCCCGCCCCTCTCTTCTGAGCAGCTCTCTGAGAGACTGTTTACTTTAGCCACATCATGAAACTTGCAAATTATTAGGAAAGGCAATTTGCAAAGGTTCATTACACAAAAAAGGGGGGGGGGGGGGGGTATTCCCTTCAGAAACAAATGTAATCCACTGCGTCTTCAGTGACTCAGGTGTTGGGAGTAAATGAAGACTGAAATGTTCATTATTACATCTAACAATAGAACACCTCAATCGCTTAGGAGACATTATTGCCTACACCTGCTCCAGAAACAATGGCAGACTGATGACAGTCACTCAGTCCAGTCTGTGCTGAAACGCTACTGTCAATCAAACTATAGTGGGAGGGGATTGTCTGTGTTCATACAGACCCTCTCATAGTACTTTATTAAGACAATCTCTGCTAAAACTATTAGATGCCATTTTGGAATTCAACACAGGTGAAAACAAAACGCGTCAAGCAGTTTTTATAGTGTCCTAAAGATCCTAGATTGCTTTCATTTTCACAATTTGCACGTTTCAAACCTGTTTTACATAATTTTTATCTACTTTTTTTCAGTCATTTCAGAAAGCCGGTTGAATGACGTTCATCAGCTGACCAGTCACCTGACTATGGTCTATACAAGTAAAGTGGGACACTTAAGCATTGACCTACCGCGCTGATGATGGGTATTGTTCATCATGCTAGTATTTTTAAAAACAACCCCATAAAGGTTCCAGTTTTACCGGTATTTGTCTTACCTACAGGTATCTTAAAATGTATAGATCTGCACTCAAGCAGCCCATGGAAAAGTCTTTGCAGTCGGTTAGAAATGGTCACAGTCCAGTGCTGATATCAGTGTAATCAAACTGCTATTGCACACAGACACAATTTTAAACCCAAACCAGCATGTAAACGACTAAACTGACCATCATATAACCGTAAAGTCACCTGGCTTGTATAATTTATCAGCCTTTTCTGTATCACTATACACTCAGCTCTTAGGAATAAGATATTAGCCCTTCGAAACTGCCTGACAGGTTTACTTACCATACCAACAAACTATTACACCCAACTGTGTAAATACCAAGTCTAAATTTGTTGTTTACCCCTCGCACTACAGAAGCATTATGAAAATGCACAGTCCTGGATGGTATATACCCTGCAGTGTTAAAGTAAGTTGTTCTGGTGAAATACACTGATGACAATACCCTGTAGTCTGAAGTCTGAAACTTCCTTGTTTGCAGTTGTCACCTTGGTACATGAGGTTTAAGTGACACCAGGAAAAATTGGAAATAGGGGGTTAGGGAAATGGCATAAAATCTATTAAAACTTTTCCACACCAGGAAACACTTGCTGATAGTTAAACAAAATGCTCAAGGCTCATTTGACTTAAATCAGTGTTTTTATACAAGACCCCATTAACATCAGCTTAATACCACAGAATTTGCCTGCCGCTTTAACTCCCACAGCCCACACAAGTACTTGTGAGTTTTGGGGAAGAGCAGCTGTCAAATCAAGAGGAAATACTTTGCATTTATTTAAGGTCCTTCTATGATCTTACATGTTTGTCAGGTGGGTAATAATATAATAGTGCCGAGGCAAGTTGCACAAGACCTGAGATGTGAGCAAATATTTGCCTAGATATGGTCTCCTCAGCGCAGATCAACACATCCATCTATGTGTAATTAGTTTAAACAAGGTTATATTGTTCCTGAAAGGCCATAGAACATCGGGCTTGTGCTGGAATTCAGTTTATGATGAGAAATAGACATGATTTTGGTCGTAAAAATATACTCTTCACTAGTGAAATTCAGTTGCATTCATTTGCATTTACTGGAGAGTCTTTAAATGAGTTGAAGTCAGTTAAAGATGTCAGAACCTCGTGGTTTATCATATCAAAATATTCCAAGTGGTTATTTTAAATAGCACATTTTAAGCAAAATGCTTCACAAAATAAGTTTGATTGATTTTACGGTATTGTGACTCAGTAGTTGTAAAAGTTAGTTTGAACATGTCCAGAGTTAATGCGCTGAACAACACATGTGGTTTCTGTAGTAGGACACCTGGGTGAACCTGAGGAAAACTGACTTCATATTTCCTTTGAAAATCACCAGAATTTAAGTGGATTAAAAATACAGAGACTCCAAATGTGATGAAGAAAAGTGAAGCTAGTTGCACAGACAAATATCCTGCATTTGAGCACAGGTATTGACATTCATACTTTTGGTGCCAGTACTCAAGTTCTTTGCAGTGAATGGGTGCCGTCAGAATGAGAGTCCAAACAGCTTGTAAAAACATCACAATAATCCACACTACTCCAGTTGATCAATTAACAACTTTGTGAAAATAAAACAAGTTTTAACCATCGCTTCTGGCAAAAATTTGAGTGCATAATATCACTTAATAATATCCCTTATCCAAGTAAAAAAAGTCACCTTGCCTCAGGAGAGAAATATGCACACATCAAGCATGGTTTACTAGCCAAAATATTCAGACACAGTTCTAAACAAAGAAATTTGATTTCTGAATTTTGATTTGGGAGGACAACAGGAGACACTGGAAGAAACATTATTACGAGCTATTATGGCCAGAAGTAGTTTAAATTTAAAATGCACTGATGGATTTGATTATTACAAATATGCATAAGAAAAAAAATAAACAAATACTTCACAAGATGTTAATTGATGGACTGGAGTGGTGTGGATTATTGTGATGTTTTTATCAGCTGTTTGGATCCTCATTCTGACGGCACCCATTCACTGTAGTGTAGAGGATCCACTGGTGAGCAAGTGATGGGATGCTACATAATCTATTCCCACGAAGACACAAACTCATCTACATCTTGCATGGTTAGAGTTTTAGCAAATGTTCTTTTTTGGGTGAACTATTCCTTTAAATGTTGAAGGTCAACAAAAATGTTGAAGGTCATATTTCAAGGTAAAAGGTTAACAAAAGGCCAGATGCTTATGATTTTCTCTGGGAACTGAATTAACAAATCACACTGCTCATGTATACTTCATGCAAAACACAAGATGACAGAACTGTTTGTTTCAGTGTTAATTTAATCATACAAATGTTCAATTATACATACAGGAAAAGTCTTTTCATATTTTCTCTTATTCACTGTGCTATCATAGGACTCAGCAAACTCTCCACTCAATCATACACCATGACACGGTGCAGAAAAACCTAACACATCTAACAGAAAAAAAAAAATCAGAAAAAAGACAATAATTCAAGAATGAATCAATCACACTTCTTACATGCATAAGCAACACCAAAAAAACAAAAAAACAGTGTAATTATAAATCGGAAGGAGGCTGTGATGAGGACATTCACTAAGAACAGCTCAAAGGAAGACCTGACCGATGAAGCGATGGCATCATCCAATGAGCTGTTTATTGGCCGAGCACTAGGCGAAATGTCAGTTTACTTCTGTCCTAACGTCAACATAAAACAGCGACCAGTTTCAGAACATGAACGTCTTTTATGCTTCAACTGTGAGTGCAACTTTTTGGAATATGGAAGGGACTGTCCCTTAAAACACTGCATAGATCATTTGCAATGTAAAACTGAAGCCACAGCATTTCTAAAACGCAATGTTGGTATCGTTAATGGCGAAATTTTCAAGCTGCATAGAACTGGGGGAAACGGAAAAGAATTGCCTGACGTGTTAAATTTAACAAGACATGCTGACACTAATCTCTATTGTCTTGACATAAAGGTCAATTTGGGCTCCTTGATTTGCATACTGCTTGAGGATAGCAGCTAATTTGTTTAAACGCTTTCATCTTCACGACCTAATGTTTATCTCAGTAAATACACCAATAGAGAAAAACATTATAGGAGACTTATTAATGTTTTGTTTTGTTTATGTCTTATAAATTGCCAAACCATTGCAGCAAAACAGAAAATAGTGAGCATTTCAGATATATTTAGCGAGATATAAACATCCAAGAGGCTTTCCATCATACCAAACACAGAGGCACGATTATTTTCAAATCAAATCAATTCTACAAAACTCTTTTATGCATTAAAATATTACTTGGAGCGTTCCAGCTTGAAATCTGCCATTTAAACATTTAGCAACAACTCAAGAATACAAATTAAAAAGGATATTTTTGGTTAAATGCAAATGCTACCAAAGAAAATAAATGGTATCTTATTAAGAAAAAAAAACAAAAAAAACAAGTGTTTAGGGAAATGCCATTACAATGGAAGTAGTGCACTTGCCACAGACTTCAATTCTAGGCACATACATGTCGATACATTTTCAGGTAGAGAGGTACAAATCCAAATTATTTCCTGTTACAGATGACATACACTTGCATTTAACCCAAAATATTCCTTTAAAATGAACTCATTCTCACACTTTCCCCTCATTAAACCACCCTCGGCTCATTTAAAACAGCTTAATACCATCGTAGGTCTAGGTGAATGACATATGTATGGTTGGGAAACTCTATCAGTGACGTGCTTGTGAACTTTTAAGTCAGTAAACGAGGGAACCAAAGCCACATCTGCTTGCTATCATCTCTGATGGACCGAGTCATTATGAGTGGAAACCAACATCAGCACTCAGGAACTGCAGGACAACATCAATGTAAACGAATAAGATAACAGCAACAAGATCTCTGACGACAGCTAGGACTTGACCTGTGGTGGCAGTACAGATGCATAATTCAATATAATGAGACCTAATGTGCTCATGTACGCTGTACAGGTTGCTGAGCTTTTTTTCTCTCTTTTTGACTGAATCCAGAGAACAGTTTTGTATTAACAATTACAAGTGGCTGGCAGAGGACCATATGAAAGCAATTACACAATTTAAAGTATGCACACTGACCTTTTTCCTCAAAACTGTTCAGTTTATGAAGAAAAAGTCAGAGAACATTGATGAAAAATTATAAAACTACTTGACAGGCATTAATTCTTTGTTGATGGCTTTTGTGCATGGCTGAAACACTCAGTTGCACACATACTGAGGTGACCACTGCAACACCTGTCAAGAATAAACCCCAGTAATATTTCACTGCAAAACCAAAAGGAAATATACTTTGCGTAAAGGAAAGAAAGCCAGTTTTTAGGACTTTGATTTCCTTTGTTGTGATATTTTTATGGTAATTAATAATTTGATGCAAAGTGAAATCTATTTTTTGCCATATGTTAATTGGTTGCATTTAAATTAGGCTTACAAAAAAATTGTGCAATTGTAAAATTCTATACAAAAATGTAAACAATGTGAGAACATTGAATCTGAAAAGTTAAATGCCCAGTTTTATTACAGTAATGAAAATGAATAGGGAAAATGTGCTTAATTATCATGAGGCAAAATATCAACAAAAAAAAATCCAAAAAACATACTCTTTTCTTTACGCAAAATATACATTTCTTCTGCTTTCCTATTGATTTTGGTGTGAAACATGACATTCATCTATCAGTCTTGCCTCAGTTTCTCTTGTGCAGTCGTGCACTCACTCACACATCTGAATTTCCTGCTGTAATGTGAAGTTACGGATCAAAAAACGGTGTATTTTTCATTAGATCTCTGTAGAATTTCTAGCACTCATCTAAATCTAGCATTCACACATGCTTAACTCAGGTGTTGGTTCAATATTGATTTGGAGCCAAACAGATTTGTCCACACATTGATGTGATGTTGTGATGCGTCGGGGGAGAGGGAGGGTCACCAAGTCTTTAGAGTAAATCTCTTCCTCCTCTCACTGAACCCTAGCAAAGGGCAAAAGCAGCAGCTCTGATGAGCTACTCGACGGTTTCTGTATCTTAAGACTGTCCAAACGGGAAGGGTCCATTAATGCCCTGGGAAGAAACAGAAACAACGAGATAAAACTCTAATGTTGAAGACCACTTGTAAATATACGTCCTGAAGAAAACGTAAATGGTGCTTGACCATTCAAAACTTATTTTAAGTGATTGCATATACCCTTAATATAAATATCTCCAAGTTTCTGGCTCAAGTCCCTCCTTCAGTGTAAGTCTTTGTGATTCATATTATTATTGCCACATTGATTAATTAAGGGTTATTTCAAATATTAGCAATGAATGAGTAACAACTGTATCAACACCCAATTTTATACAAATATTTGGCCTGCAGGTGTTGTTAAAGAAAATATTCTGTAACTTAATGTTACACTGGAAATATATTTACACTATGGGTTTACGGTTAGCAGTCTGAGATTTCAACAATGACTTCATTAACTGGTTAATAACATTTAGCTCACATGCTAGCATGGAACTCCATCTTGTGGCCGAGAGGCAAAGTTTAACTCAGTTAAGGGCATATTAAACAGCCTCTAGATTGAGATACACAAACGCAAACCCTGACGTTAACATGAACACATCAAAGCCAAATTCAGAATGAAACTTCTACATGGGGCAGGGAGATAAAATGCCTTTTCTTTATTTTTTTTTAGCCTTTTGACATATACATCTCAATAGCAGTTTATTAAATAGTTTAAAGGGTGTTTTTGTAAATCAGAAAACAAACCAAACAGCCAATGTGTAGATGAGTTTGTTTCATTATTGGAATCGATTCATCACTTCATCACCAGTGGATCCTCTGCAGTGAATGGCTGAAGCATCATGGACTCACATTTGGGCAGAGGAACACCTTAATGATGGATCTGTTTCTTATAAACACACAGCTTTTCATTTCACAAGATGTTAACTGGTGGACCGGAGGGGTGTGGATTACTTGTGGTTGTACTTGTGCTGTTTGGACATTCATTCTGACGGCACCCATTCACTGCAGAGGATCCATTGCGGAGTAAGAGGTATAATGCTACATTTCTCCAAATCCATTCCTATAAACAAAAACTCATCTACATTTTGGATGGCCTGAGGATGAGTAAATAATAATCAGCAAATTTTCATTTCTGTATGATCTATTCCTTTAACTATTTTGATGCATTAGAAACAAAGTTATAATAATATAGTTCTAATTCAACCACACAGGTCACAAGTCAGCAATAATGTGCATGGAATCTGCATGGAAATTTAGTACAGGTTTTTCCAGTATTGCAAAATGCTGTTGTGAGGGTTTAGGAACTATTCTATTTCAATCAATCAATTCTTAAGAATCGTCTGTGCATAATCACTCAAAAATGTTGTGGAATTCATCACTCGAATGAATATTGCTATTTATTACCATATTAGTGCATATAAAGAAAACTAAAACAGATAACTAATTCATTAAACGTTGCATATGCTTACAGGCTTTTGAGTCAAAATAATGTATAAAATAAAAATAAAAAAAGATATTTATTGAATCATCAGAAGGCTGAAACTCTTTTAGCTGTATCTCCCAGCCCCAGCTGTATCACGTGTGTGGAATGAGGAAAGGTGTAACCAAACACAGCGAGTCATCACAATGTGCTTTTCTTTGGTCAAATGTCACAAAACAGGACAGAGAAAAAAGGTGACGCACTTTTGTAATGTGACCTTCACGTGAGCACATTGAGAAGTTTCCAGTGTAGACTTCTTGCATGAAAGGAAGATTTTCAGAAAGTATTGAAAAGACCTGCGGAGTTCTTGGTTTTCTAAACCTCTTCACTTACCTTTGGAAAAAGCCCCTCAATCATGAACATTTGTATTAGGATCACAGATCTTGACTTGTCACCACAGTAGTCAAAATGTTTTTAAGTCTCGGTTACACTTTAGTTATCATTTGTTATTATCATGCTAATCTTCTTTCAACTCAATGAAATACTCCAAATGGCATACATACCTGGCTGTAAGTCACTACTGAAAAGTTGTTTTGGAGACCATTTGGTGTAATATTTACAGAGGTGTGATTGAGTCCATTTTGATCTTGCTGAATGGAGTCCAGAGGGGCCTCCCAGTGGCCCCCGGGGTCTTTTAGATGATCCTCATTGGTGTCCTGCTTGTTCTTCTGTGGTGAGGCGAAAGGGTTGAAGTCTCCCTCCAGACTGCGGTGGGGTTGCGTGTTGAACTCTGTCTCGAAGGAGGATAACTGCTGTGTGACGCCCAGCAGGCCTCCTTCTTCCACACTCAAGATCACCCAGATCACATCTGCACAGCAAGGGGAAAGAGGTGAGCCACGTGTCCTCCATTCACAAAAGTTGGTTGCAGAACTCAGAACATGCAGAACTAATGGCATACTACTATACTAACTGTACTATTTTAGTATGCAGTAGGGAGGAAGAAAATTATGTGTGGTTGGATTAACTTCAGGATTTGTAAATGACCAAAGTTATAATTTTTGAGTGAACTATTTCTTTAAAATATTTGTCATTGCATAACGTTTTGCATATTAATATTTATTGAACTAATTACTAGTACTAATACTAATTTGCTTCATTTTTACTCACCTTTACATCGGACCAGAGTTGTAGAAATGTAGCACTGCATCACTTGCTCACTGATGGATCCTCTGCAGTGAATGGGTGCCATCAGAAAGAGAGTTCAAACAGCTGATAAAAACATCACTACAATCCACAGTCCAACACTTAATGCTATGTGAGATGAAAAGAATCATCTTTGTTAGAAACAAATCCATCATTATGGCGTTTTAACTTTAAACCATTGCATCTGGATAAATTTGAGTCGATAATCCATAATAACACTTTCTCCGGTGAAAAGATAATCCCCTGTTGTCTCCTCAAATCAAAATACACAGACATATTTGTTTAGAACAGTTTTCGCTTGATAACAGTGCTTGATTTGTGCATATATCTCTCCTGATTCAGACGAGACAACTTTTTCACTGGAGAAAGCAACTTTATAGACTAAGAACTAAACCATAACATCAACTTATTATAAACAAAAACTTTTGGCTTCACAAGATGTTAACTGATGGACTGGAGTGGTGTGGATTATTGTGATGTTTTTATCAGCTGTTTGGACTCTCTTTCTGATGGCACCCATTCACTGCAGGGGAACCACTGGTTAGCAAATGATGTAATGCTACATTTCTTCAAATCTGCTCTGATGAAGAAAAAAACTCATCTACTTCATGAATGACCTGAGGGTAAGTACATTTTCAGCTATTTTTATTTTAATCCTTTTATATAGTTATTTCATAGCCTAATTTCTTGAAAACATTGACCGGTACTTCATCGCTTGCGTCTCACCTCCGTAGAAGAGTCCAGTGGCAGTGCACATTCTCCACTGGCCCTGGTACATGCCAGGAATGGCTGGACTGCGCATCTGCACGCTCACGTCTGAGATCTCCTGTGGATCCAGGGACCGCACCATCACCATGTTCACATGGCCAAACTGATCCCCGCCAACATACTTCAAACACACACCTGGGGGCCATGACTCTGCACCTGTAATAACAACAGAAACAACACTGAAGTTTGACCGAACAAGGGATTTAATGTGATGTGGCTAGATCCTCAATCCTTAAGAGAAGCAAAACTATTATTGACATTCTGATATCAGTAAGTTTTAGGAAATATAACTCTATAATGCATATCATTGTGAATAACAATCTGTTAGAGCATCAGCCTCTTCATATTTACAATCAGAGTGAGAAAACATTCACCTGTGTTCTGTATCCTCCACGTCTTTGTGAACTGTGTGTCAGGAGGAACAGACTCCCCCTCTCCAATCGTCACATCTTCCACAAAAGACATTGACGGCGTGTTGATGTTTGGACTCTCAAAGTCATAATATGCACCAATAGCTGCTTGTAGGTTCCTGATAAGACAAGAAATGTATGAAAAGCAGATTAAACATCAGTCAATAGTTAATATGAAATTGATGCCAACAAACATGTAGCTTACATTTATGCATTTGGCAAACTTTATCCAGTGACTTTACAACAGAGGAACATAAGCAATCTGTCACAGAGCTAACAAGATTCATGATGACCAACAGGTTTATTATAAAGCTAAACTAGAAGCCTGACATACAGTTTGTGTCAATCCTAAATCTTAAAAATAACATAATGCATCACAGTACTAATTATATACTCATTTTTTTTTTGGCATATATAACATATAAATGGTTCATATTACGCTCAGAAATAAATAGACAATATAAATAACTCTCTCTCACACAAAATAATAACAGTACATTTAAAATGGTTTAGAGTTCCACCTTTCCATCTTTGTTTTAAAATATTTAAGTTTATACATACAAAAAAAAAAAAGGTTTGAAATGCATTAAGCAAATAAACAGCCCAGAAATTAAAGTAATGTTCAATAGAAAAGAAGAGAGGGATAAGCTTCTCGGATGAAAGTACACTGGTGCATTACGTAACTCTGAAGAAAACTTTACACTAGTCATCACGTCAAAAAAAAAATAAAAAAAAAAAAAAAAATAGTATGCTGTTTATTACAAATAAAACTAATCTATTTCTATCGTTAGGCAACATAGCATTTTTGAAGAGTCGTGACTGAACAGCATTGAACACTCACTGCCTGTGTCTCAAAACATTTGCGAGCCCCTACGTAGACAGCATTTTGAATCCACGATCCGAGTTCGCAGCATTTCGAGTTAGAAAACCTCCAAAATGCTGCTTAGATAGGGAACGTAAAAGGTTTTGAAACACAACCACTACTATAGCAAGTCACTAGCACAAAACAAGCTAACGTTAACATGTTTGATAACTGACATAAATAAGACAGACCGAGTTGTTTAAAAACATGTTTTAGAAAAAGTAAATGTATTGCTTTAATTGCTTGAATGTCTAAAATACTACTTTCTGTAGGTCATGTGAGCCGAAACGTTACAGTGGCTGTCTATGTAAACAGCCAATTAGCTATAGCTTGTTGTGTTATTCGCTTCAGATCCAATTGAACTCCACTGGGCTCATGACAGCTGTCCTAGCGATGTTATTTTTAACATGCAAGATATTTTAAAGCAAGAAATCGCAGTGGTCAACTCTTATGCTTGGGATTCAGGAGTAGGCCGCGGCCGAGTCCCCGGACTCACCAGTTGGTCATGTCAGGAAGAAGGCGCAGCCCGCCGGGTTGAGCTGGAAGCCAGCAGCCTCTGGAACTCCGAGATGAGGACATCTTTATCCGTGGTGCCCATGCAGCTGAATTTTTGCATGAGCTCCGGATCCAGGTCTTGTCCATGCCCTCCATTGAGCATTGCGGCCTTCCCGGGGATAAAATTTTTAATTGAGTCCGAGGCCTTCTCCAGTCATAACAAGCGACCCGATAACAAGCTCAGTACGCATGGCTGCGGGCGGGGTGCGGAATGACGTCACATGCGACGTAACTATGGTGCGGGGGAACGTCAGCTGTTGCTATTCGACTGTTGCTGCGCCCAGTGTGCCTAAATTACGCCTTTTAAA
>NC_039273.1:1642556-1655056 GCF_003368295.1 Carassius auratus
ACCGTCTAAATCGTTTTTTTAAATATTATTTGTATAATATTTTTATCTATAATATTTATATATGTACATATAGCTTTTTTTATTTTTATTCTTTTAAATTTTTATTCTAGTTTAATTTTTTTATGGTTTTGGTGTTAATTAATGATAATAACCCTGTACTAATCACATTAAGTAAACACGGTGGAAGCGGTTTGTGTGTGTGTATATGTGTATGTGTGTGTGTGTGTGTGTGTGTGTGCTGAAGTGAACTCTGGTGTTCTCTGTGTTCTAGAGTTGGACATGATCACTGAGTGTCTGAGTTCTTTAAATCAGACGTTTATACTCCATGCGTTTCCTTTCTCACAGCAGAGGAAATGAAGATGCCGTGTAGCTCAGTGTTGTTGGCGTGCCGTGTTTACAGTCACACACAGAGACTTGTGTTCGTTCTCCTCCCACAGAAGACGAGGAGAGAGATCCTCTTGGTGCAGCGATTGCATTCCTGCGCAGGGAGGACACACAGACGCTTCCAGAAAGATAAAACCCACTCCATTAAACACAGAGACAGGAAGTGCAGAGCCGCACCCAACACCCTCGTCTTATCAGCGCCGGCTGTGAGGAGGATGATGAGGATGATGAGGATGAGGGTCAGCGCTCTGAGTTCAGGACACTGCATGTGGGTTCACATCAGGACCTCTAGTGGGCTTTAATGAGCGGAGAGATAACACACACACACACACACACGATGAACAGATGCATGCACTCATTACTGACTGTTTTCTTTTCAGTGCAGCGTCACACAGCTTCTCATCAACAGACAGAGATAATTACAGTCATCTCTGCAGGACCAGCGCAAACACTCGTCTTCATCACACACACATCACTGATCAGAGGAGTTTAATCCACACAACCAACACACCTTTAGTATCTATTGGCACTTTTTTAAATACATCTTCAATAATACAATAATGCACTGCATCTTAATCAGGGTTGAATAAAAGAGAATTAATAAAAGGCTAATAATTAAACAAATCATAAAAATGCTAAATGAAAATAATTTAAATATATTTATTATAATAAAAAAACATATAATGCATATTTTTAATATAATTGTATATTTTTATATTTTCTGTTTTTGTCAGGATTTTAAATAGTTCGCATGGGTTTTATTTATTAATCTAGTTGTTTTATTTAAGTTCTTCATGTTCTGAAAATGAGATGTTTTTGGTGTTTTGTTTATTTATTGCATTTCTATATTTCAAATATTTACTGGAATAATGATATTGCATTTCATACATGAAACATCAAACAATATTTTTTATTTTATTTTAATTGGTTACTTTATTTTTATTAGTGCCTTCAAAAGCTCATTCCAAACTAATTACATTTTTATTTTATTTTTATTTTTTTGGCATTTTTTCTGTAGGAGCGTGTTACACAGCACATCAAGTTTAAGACATTAATAAGCCGTTTGATAACGAGCCTGTAAAACAGAATGATGTTGTTCAGTGTTGACAATGATAATGATGCTGATGTCAGATTTTCAGATTTAGCTCATTACGGAAGCGTCTGATATGAATTAATGGATCAATGAGAATCAGAGAGGATGTCTGGCAGCATCAGAGCAGCTCTCTAATTAGTGATATTCAGTGGTTTAATAAAGCTGTGAGTCACTGGCGGTTCGTGTAATGAGAGCGAGAACAGCAATTACTAACGGTTAAAAACAGCAGCAGCTCAAAAAGACCATTTCAACACATTTCTAATGCAAAAAGATTTATAATTCCCTGCAAATGAACTGTTTTTGCTCAGTATCTCCAGCACAAATATCTAAATATTCTTACATCCGGATGCATTTACTGGAGATGCACAATGACAGAAGATAAGAACTGTTTAAGTGAAAATAAAGTGAGTTTATGTTTAAAACAAGAGCAGATATCTGCCAATAGGATTAGAAAAATCAACTTAATTAAACGGAAAACAAGTAGATTTTTTTTTCTTGTTTGCAGCACAAACTTCACTTGGACACTTCTTATCTTCTGTCACTGTAAATGCATTTCGAATTATGAATGTTTAGATATTTGTACTGGAAAATGAGACGGATATTCTGAAGAAGCAGAAGAAGAACGTTGGTTTCTTTTAAGGATTTGTAAAGACTCAACAGAATCACTCTAACAAACATCAGTGCATCACGGTAAACAGAGTCTAAACAAGTGATTCTAAGAGCCTCTTCTAACTTCACACTCAAGTCATCTCTCAAACATCTACTTTACAGCATGTTTTTACTGTCCGCGTCAGGAAATAAACAGATTAAAGGACTGAATGTTCTCCTTCCCTCCATCACAGACTCGTCTGCAGTGAGTCTGTGTGCTTCTAGAGCTTCATTTATCATTCATGAAGCCGCTTGAAGCGGACGAGACAGAGACGAATATGTCCTGTGAGCGACAGTGCGCTTGAGAATCTAGTGCACTACAGAGTGACCATGATCAAGCCGCTGACTACTACTGTGTGTCCCATATTCACAAGGGCTGCCGTTATCAAATATTTATTCAATGACAGCGTTAATTTATTATTGAAGAAACAGAAGCAGCAGCGATGAGATCAAATGTTCTCAGGAATCACAGAAGTAGCTGTGATTTCAGTTGTTTTTGACGGATTATCGGCACCGATATTAAACTTTTTTTATGGTTATCGGTATCAGCCATTTTTAAAACTGATGAAACAATTTAAAAGCATTAAAGAACGTTTTTGTTAGAGCTCTCTTTATTCTTAATTTTGACATTAAGTTTATTAATATATTAAGCTTTTTTATGATTATCGGTATCGGCCATTTTTAAAACTGATTAAACAATTTAAAAAGCATTAAAGAAAGTTTTTGTTAGAGCTCTTTTTATACTTCATTTTGAATTTAATTTTATTATTAATATATTAAGGTATTAAGCTTTTTATGGTTATCGGTATCAGCCATTTTTAAAACTGATAAAACAATTTAAAAAGCATTAAAGAAAGTTTTTGTTAGAGATCTTTTTACACTTAATTTTGACATTAATTTACATTTTTACACCAGACATATATACCAGTCCAAAATCTGAAAATCTGTCTACTTAATCTGTAATAATCGGTTTTGGCTCTGAAAACACATATCGGTTGACCCCAAGATTTCAGCATCACCTTCATTAGCAACGAACACAACGAAGAAGTATGGTGTCACACAAAAACACAGAGCAAACGACACAAACTCAATCCAGGTCCCAGATGTGTGTAACTCAAGTTCAGAATTATCGGTCTGAATTATCACACTAGTTTGAAATAATCTTCTAATCTTCTTTGATATACATATGGATGCCATGATATCGAAGTACTCTAGTGCACTAAAGTGATGCATGATGGTCCACGTTCACATGGGAATCACTGCTGCCGTCATAATGAAACGTTATCGTGTGATTTCTGGTGGAGCCCAAACGAGCCATTACTGAAGAACGACAAACTTTTGATCCACATCGCTGATTACTCGCTCACACACACACACACACACACACAGCAGGCTGGCATGAGGATGTATGGGTGTATATTGTTGCTGAATAGGCAGCGAGTGGTTTTTGCTTACTAAACTACAAGCTCATCTAATGTACACACACACACTCACTCAAACACACACACACACACACACACACACAAACTTCATTTATGTTTTTATGCAGTCTATAGTTTCAGAAAGACAAAGGAATTACATTACGATTGTTAACGGTCCCCTGTTACATTACAGTACATATAATTACACTTACCACATAAACAGTAAGAGAGATGACGGAGGATGATGGCTAATTATTTGCAGATCCTCAGCACCACTGACAAATATCTGTAAAATGTGTGGTACGTACTGTTGTGATGAGTGACGGCCAAAGAATTTTAATTTGGAGCTCTGATACAAAGACAGCGAGACACAGTGAATGAGCAGTGACTTGATGAGGACTTAATGAGCGTGCACACACGCACACACACACACACTGAATCTGCTTTTGTGCGAGTGAAATGAGTAAATACATGTGGACAAAAAAATGATATCTCGATACTGTTCCGGTTTTTCTGGATAACAATGATTAAACAATATTTTTCTGAGTGTGTTTTGTGCTAAAGACAGGTAAGTCCTTGCCTTAATGAATGATTCATTCAATCATTCGATCAAACAAACTATTCATTCCAAAATGGATGATTCATTTAGAAACAAACCAAGTACCTGTTTAATGAATGGATCACTGAATCACTGGCTCAAATGATTCATTTAAAATGGATGATTCATTTTCAAACAAATCAAGTCCCTGTTTAAATGAATGGATCACTGAATCATTGACTCAGATGATTCATTTAAAATTGATGATTTATTTAGAAACAAATCAAGTCCCTGTTTAAATGAATGGATCACTGAATCACTGGATCAAATGATTCATTTAAAATGGATGATTCCTTCAGAAACAAATCAAGTACCTGTTTAATGAATGGACCACTGAATCACTGGCTCAAATGATTCATTTAAAATGGATGATTCATTTTCAAACAAATCAAGTCCTTGTTTAAATGAATGGATCACTGAATCATTGACTCAGACGATTCATTCAGGAACGAAACACCACAAGTATCCTGACACAGCTTTGTTTGGAACTAGTTTTGTTGACGAAAGAGAAAAAACTGAACATTGTGTCTAAAATGTAACAATTTCACATGGTGCACTTGCTATTACCAGATATTACTTAACCGTATATGTGTGTGTGTGTGTATATATATTTTTTCCTGTCATAAATATAATCATAAGGACATTCTAACTGAATCCAGTGGACTTCATTCATCATGCAGTCAATGCATTTGGACTCTCAAGATGTGTTTTTGTTTGTTTTTTGCATATACTCCTTCAGTCAGCTCTTCCTGTGCGATCAGAGCGTCTGTCAGTCTGTCTGTTGGTTAGTAAACTCATGTGTCTGGTGTGAGGAAGATGATGCTCCAGACAGATGGAGACGGATCCCTCAGACTGCTGCTCGGACCTGAACCAGTCTGAACACACGACCTGCACCAGATGATCATCGTCTGCATCTTTCAGTTCAGAGGAAACCAAAAAACAGGAAAAGAAATGCAGCATCTTGTGGTTGATGACTGATTTTCTTCGAAACAGCTTCTGAGATATTCAAGGTGTTATAGTTAGGGTTATTCACTGGGTGTGAGTGCGTGAGCGTGTGTGTGTGTGTTTGTCGACACAGGCTAAATAAACCACAGATGCGACAGAAAAATTTCAAACGAGTTCAGTTTCCTCTTTCTCCTCCATTGATTTCTGGTTACACAGAACTCACTAGTCATTTAACACAATAACTGAGAAACAACATCCTCTTCTGCCAATAAGAGACAGTTCTGCCAAATTCAGCAGTTTATGTCAGAAATTAGGACAAAATTATTTGGAAGACACAAAAAAAGTTTTGCGAATTTTATGGTAAAACTGCATTTGCAATTTAAATATTTATTTTTTAAAAAGAGTTCCTGGTTTTATGTAGACATGCACAATTATATAATTATATAAAGCAATATCACTGCAAAATACTTATTAATAATATACTTAATTATTATAATTTTATTTATTTTTATGTATTTATATTATTATGTAAATATAATAATATACTTAATTATTATTTTACTTATTTTATGTATTTATATATTTATATTGTTATATGTATTTTATTTTTAACATTATTATATTGAGCCTAATAAAGAATTTATTTTAACAAAACAATACTATAATACTATTATAAATAATAATATACTTTATTTGTATGTTATATTGTATGATATATAACTATAATTTTTTTAAATTATTTTACCTATCTTTATGTTGTTATATTGTTAGATATAAATATATTTATGTGTATATTTAAATAAATATATTACAACAAAACAAGAAACATATCACTATTTTACTTGAAAATAGATTTTATTTTAAAATATTATTTTAAAAGTATTACGTGAATAAAAAAATAAGAGTATTTAAAAAAACAAAATTATACTAATGTCCTCGTTTCAGATGTTGAACCATCAAGCTTTTATTTTTGCGGAAAACTAAAGCTGTTTGATTCAGTTAAACAAACTAAAATCAGCAGCAATCCACAGACGAGCGAAGCTAACAGAAGATCGATTGAGTGTGACAGGAACTAAATCTGGAGCAAACAATGATTTCAAACATGCTGCCCAAAATGCATCCTGATCCAGATATAAATTCACTTAATCGATAGAGATATAAACAGCGTGCAAAAGGAAAACACAAAGGAATTTGAGTTTTATGATTTCAATGATGCAGAAAATGTGGACGGATTCACGGAAACCAGTCATAAAAATAATTTACAGTAGGATGCAGAATGTCATTCAGTTTGGATGGCTGTACACTGAATCAAACGGCGATATGAATATAAGATCATCAACACATGAACTTTATACGATAGCATTTCAATATTTAATTTGAGAAAACACAGATCTTCACTGCAAACCGGCGAAATAAAAGTTTGGTTTAACTTAAACTTTAATTATAACGTACATCATTGTATAAAGTAAATTATATCAAAGTTATAATAATAATAATATAAAAATCTCTGCTGTGCATGCAGCACTTTTAAAAAATTATTAAACATAAAGTTGGTTATTTGGAATAAAATAAACGTTAATGGAAATAAAACATAAAAAAACTTGAACTTTGTTATTTTTTATTTCATTTAGTTGCCAACAAAAATGGCAAAAACTAAATTACTACAATAACAACTAAACTGGAAAATATAAAATAAAATACAAATTATTAAAAATATGAATAAAAACTATAATAGCATCTGATATTTCATGTGACCGCACCTTTAAGATTCCAGTTGTTCTTTAAGAGAATGATTGACAGCTGTGATGACATCAGTAAATGTGTACTGCGTAATTAATTGCGACTGGTGTGTTCTCTGTTGCATCTCTGGCAGGATGAGATGAATCATTACTGTCAGTCTGAGATCAGATCATTTACCACGCTTTCTCTGAGGTTACGACCCACTTTACCAACGCTTAATGTGATTAGTAAATATGAGATGACAACAGCCTAACGCCTGTGACTTTATCACCTCATTAATGAATTAGCTGATGTGTGAAGCGCAGTAAGTTTGGGGGAATGAGTCAGAATTACACAATTACGTCAAGCATCAAAAACACCCACAAATGGTTTATCTTCCTAATTTCCAGAATAAGCAGATACGACCGAACATCCTCTGAAAAACCTCAAGCATATTAGCAGCTTTGCTTTATCCAGCGAACTAATGCGAGCATTTCAGCTTAACACGTTGAATATATTCAGCTAAAGCCGCTGTATGAAGCCATCTGTCATGATGAACCTAAAGCTCTTAATCAATACATCATCGAGCGAGTTACTCGGAGCAAAAACAGCTCCATCAAGCAGCGCGTAAACGTCCAGGTTCAGATAATCTGACGGGATTACAGCACACTTCTGCATCTCCTCCTGAGAACTGCAGGCTACTTTCTACATGCATTCAGTTCCCAGGCGTTCAGAAAGACAGCAGACGTTGATTTGACCACCACTGTCATTTTCCACTGCTTTCAGCCCATTATTTCACACTCGTTTACACCAATTTAGTCATTCTGGTTGCCACCGGCACTCTGGTTTTACACAGCAATCAGGGCGACAGCACTGTTTTCAATGCCTTGTTAAATGACGTGGGAAAGCAGATTTTACATGACACCACTGGCAGATGCATAAACACATTTATAGGGTTGCTCTGCTTTTTTAGACGCTCCCCCCGTTTCTTTAATTATCCTGCTGAAGCCAGTTCCTGATTAACCCTTGTGCATTGTTCAAATTCACCTCCTTTTCGTTATGTTCGGGATGAAAACATCCACTCAATTAAACTGCTGTAAAAATGTATCAGATTCATATTTTTTTTAAACAAACTAGAATTTGCTGTTATACTCCATATACAAGCCAGAAACTAAGCTTTTTTTTGCACAGGCCTGTCTAAAGGGTTAATGGTCCCACCTAGTGATTAACCATAAAAAATAACAAATTTTACCTCTTCCCAAAAGGGAAAATCACAAACAATCAAGAATGCATGATTATATGGTGTCATGGCTTTGCAATCAAAAAATGTAGTTATAATCGAAGTCAATGGGGCAAAAACAGCCACCAACAACAAATGAGGAAGAAAAAATTCAAATATAATGCTGCACAAAAACTAAAAATGCATCAAAGCCAATCTTTGTTACTAATCTTTGACATGCCCAAGACTGTGATAAAGGTAAAAAAATATCCAGTCCACAATCACTTTTTATATCGAAAATATGTAATTTTGTGTCCCCCCCCCCCCCCCCACAAATCAGTGACATTAAATTAAAGAGTTAAAATCTTGGATTTTTTTTTTAAATATTTGGTTGTTTTGATCAGGACTAAGGTTGATTAATTGATTTATGCAAAAAAAAAAATATATATATATATATATATATATATATTTATCTGATACATTTTTTCAGCGGTTTAATTAACTGGATGTTTTCATCCACAAACATAACGAAAGGGTAGTGAATTTGCCCACAGTGTACCGTTGAGTTTTTGGCAAAATTTTAAAATAAGATTTGTCAGCAAAAATCATTCCATTAGCTCCAACACAGAGAAAGCTGTAGCCAAAATAAGATTCAACTTTACCCCCTAGTGGACGAAAGCGTCCCCAACAACGCATAAGGGTTAAAAAATCCCATTAGACAGTTGATAGAGACCTTCAAAAGATTGAGTATGTATGTGATTTTTGCCTAAAAAAAACCAGATATTGCAGATATTTAGGAAGCATACTTGTTTCTCTGAAAAGCAGTTACTCCGCTTTGAAATGTGCATTCCTTGGTGTATAATGTCTGTTTTTTGTTTTGGTCTGTTTGGCTCCACCCACTGCCAATTTACCCAATAGGATTTTGACATCACGGGTTGCCAGTCAGAGGAAAACACAACATATTGCAACCATGGTATAACACTTTTTTTTTTTTTTTTTGCTATCTTCAGTTTTTACTATTTATAATAGTGTGATTTTTGGTGAATTGCATTAAAGCTAGGACCAGTTTGACCCACAAAAATCTTTATATTTATTAATTATTATGTAAGTATATGGAAACCAACTTGAAAATGTAACTACAACAAACAACAAATAAGTAAAATAACTTTTTCTTTATTAAACCTCTAGTTAAAGAAATGTATATTTTAAGTGCACTGCGCATGATGTAAATGTTAAAAAAGTCATTTGATAACTTTAAATATCTTTGCAGAAAAGATGCATGAACTACAACTACATCTTGTACAAACTCGTCTTATACATATTATATGTTCAGAAATAATTCAAGGGAAATGCTTTAAAAAAAAAACTTCAAAAGTTAATTCAAAATCAAAATGACTGGAGGTAAAATACCAGTAGACTATTATTAACTATAACTGTTCTGTAAAAATAATCAACAGTAGCTTTAGTATAATTTTTTTGGTAATATTTCTATTCAAAACAGAATTCCACAAAAAATCGTGGCAAAACATTACATTTGAATTAAAGGATAAAATCATAAAAACTGCCCAGCACTAACAGAACACAAAAATAAAACTGCATTTAACCGATATTTTCTAACTGTACGTTTTTCACAAACTGCGCTACTTGCCTTAATGCATTTTCCTTCTATTATTCTGTTTGTATGTTTAAGACACGTTTGCACAAGATGTAGTTCTAGTTCATGCATCTTTTCTGCAAAGATATTAAATAAGTGATTTGTTTTACATTTACATCATGTGTGCTGCATTCGGAATATACATTTCTTTAACTAGAGGGTTAATATAAGAAAAAGAAACTGGAATCATGTTGTAGTTAAATTTTCAAGTTGAATATCAACAATCGGTTAAAAGTTCTGAACATTTAGAGACTTTAAGTTTTTCAATATCGCCCAGCCCTATATTAATTTAGCAATGATGTCTCTTTTAATAATTGACAATAATAACGCTCTGCTCTCGACCAGGTAGATTTTTCATGGCTAAAATACGTAGCAGTTCAGCTCACAGCGCCCTCTGTTGGTGAAAATAATTACTACACGACTGCTCCAGTCAGTGACAGGACACTAAAAACTGGGACGTGTGGTCACTTTAGATTACACGGACTCACCTTCATCCGGATCGTTCCTCGATGAGGCCTCTAGCAGGGCAACACTTGCTGCAAATGAAACCCTTTTACGGTTATCCCGCAGGTTCCCGTGGCCGCGCCGTTTGTCGCCCTTACGCTTCTTGTTCTGCATTTCCTTCTCGTAGACGGCCCATCGCTTGAGCTGTTGTGTGCGGCGCTTCTGCGCGGCTCTGAGTCGTTCCAGACTGGGCACCTTATCCAGCTGCTGCAGCTCCGTCAGCAGCTCCAGGTGATTGGCCATGATGATGATGATGATGAAGGTGATGAAGGTGAATCTAGCAGGGACTGCAGCTCCCTGCCAAACCTCCACCCTTCATCCTGAGCCTGGAAGAAGATGAGAAACAACACTCTCATCAATCACATGTAGGGATGTAAAGATTAACCGCGAGCCTTGAGATGATTCAATTCGGTTGAGATGCTAAACAGATCGCGATTCAATTAGGGGAGGAGTTTATATGAATGTATTTCTGAGGGGAACTTACTGTGTTTAGAAAAGTTTACGTAGATGGTATTTTTCTTTTCATCTTGCCTCTGTATAATGCATATTAAAGTTCATAAATGAAGCGCTGCTTTTTTTACAGTGGTAACCACGGACACTCTGTATCTTTTAATTAATATTTACTTCTGCTCTAATACGCCACGTCTATATGAAAAACAGTCAGAATATTCAGTGTTAAAAGGATGCGTGTTTTTCAATTACCTATACTGGTCTTAATATCCAAAAATAATATAATTAAATTATTACAGATCTTTGGACAATGGAGTCAACATGGGACTGCATTATGTTCTGCAACATCTAGAAAGACCAGGGACTTATGTGAGGACTCTGTTTGTGGACTTTAGGTTTGCCTTTAACATTATCATTCCAAAGCTCCTCCTGCCCAAACTAACACAGCTCTCCTCCGTCTTTCAGTGGATCAACAGCTTCCTGACAGACAGGCAGCAGCTATTGAGGCTGGGAAAACTCACATCCAGGACCTGTATAATTTAGCACTGGAGTTCCTCAGGGCTATGTTCTCTCCCCACTGCTCTTCTCTCTGTACACCAACGACTGCACATCTAAAGACCCCTCTGTCAAGCTCCTGAAGTTTGCAGACGACACCACACTCATCGGCCTCATTCAGGCTAAAACTGTGGAGATGACAGAAGAATCCCCCCCCCCTTTCTTCACTCACCATCATGAACATCACTGTGACTGCAGTGGAGTCATTCAGGTTCCTGGGTACCACAATCTCTCAGGACCTGAAGTTAGCCATTGTTAAAAAGACCCAGCAGAGGTTGTACTTCCTTCATCCTTCTCCAGCTGAGGAAGTTTAACCTGCCACAGGAGCTGCTGAAACCGGTCTACTCCACCATCACTGAATCCATCCTCTGCACTTCAGTAACGGTCTGGTTCAGCTGAGCTACCAAATCTGACCTCGGAAAACTACATCCTCCTCTGTGTAAACATGCCTGTCATGGATGATCTCGGCAATGGAGAAGTGCTCACTAACACAGTTTTAGACACATTCGTGAACAATATTTCAGAAAAATAGGCCTTTTGTGTACTTAGAGTTCAGCTCATGAAAAATGGGGGCGAAAACAAAAGTGTTGCATTTATAATTTTGTTCAGTGTACATATATACGACCACAAACACCGTCCCACAACATCCTGTGCTCATGAACGCATGAAGCTTGTTCGTATGGGGGATGTTGAGCTTGCTCTATATAAAAGCAGCAGCAGAGCCTAATATAACACGTCTCGCTGCTGTAAGTGGGGATTTACCAGTCAATTATCAGGACGCAGGCGGAGACCTTCTGAGGAACGTGGGCTTCACACATTTGTGAGCAGATGAAGACGCTACACTCATCTCTGCTGCTGTGCAATTTTCCACTGGTGAAGTGGGCAAAGCTGCAACACACACACACACACACACACACACACATAACTGTCACATCCTGTCACCACCGGACGCCATCGACACACACACTCACACAAACAAGCCTCACCATTTCCTGTGTCTATCGCTGAGACTGATCTAAAACACGTGAATCCTCCAGAGGAGAGAGCAGGTGAATCGTGTGTGTGCGAGGGCCATGTTTTCCACTTCTAGCCCACGACACACACAACTTCCCCTCGCAAACGTCTGGATCTGTCACACACAGGTGACACTCAGGACACGAGAGAGACGTGCGCTCAATCCAACAGATTCATCCAGCATCACTAACACTTAACAGGAACAGTACATGCTTTCACACACATTGAGGTTCATCTTTGTGAAGCATTAGTGTTTCTATAAACCACAATTACATCACAGAGCAAACACGGGACTC